>NC_136968.1:25202191-25427191 GCF_032717465.1 Coenobita brevimanus | reverse complement strand
GCATACATATTGTATAGTGTTGCTAAAAGATATTATAGTCACTTTTAAAGGTTTTTAGCGTAATTTTAGGGTGGGTAATAATATCACAGTTATGGATATAAGATAATGAGCTTGAAAAAAGAAGAAATATGCCAATATCCAAAGTAAAAGAAATAATTCATGTAATTCTTGTGAGTGGCAACACTTACACACCACAGTCTGGTCTAAAATAAAGTATGTACCCCTCCGTATACCCAACCATAGCTTGTACAGGTGTTGCTTGGGAAAAATGCTCACATTTACTGGCTTTTACCATAATTTTAAGGGCGAGGAATAATCACATTTATAATCATAAGCTAATATGTAGAACAAAATAGTAGGCATATGCCAATACCGAAGTAAAAAAAAAAAAAAACTATTCACTCGCCAGCGGCAACACTTCCACACCCAGTCAGTGGCCTTGACAGATAGCTTCCCTACAGAGAGAGAGAGAGAGAGAGAGAGAGAGAGAGGCAGGAGAGGGGCATGCATTGAATGCATTGTTGGCATCACTAAATATAACAAAACCAAATTAACAAATGAAAGCACAATTATAAATAACTTATAAAAGAATCAAAAGTACTCAGGGTGGCTCACATTTCCCGCCAGGAGAGAGAGAGAGAGAGATAACGGTATAGAAAACGTGGCAACACTGTACACAGGTGCGGGCCACACCACAGCCGCAAACGTGCGCGAGTCCTACAATAAAAGGGTTGGCGGAGGGTTAGTGCCCCTCCCCGGAAAACAGCTAACTAAAAAAACAAACAATAAGCCTCGGACAAGGACTGACCAAACGATGACGACCAAGGACCGGACAAAGGACATGGTTATCGGAACGTGGAATGTAAGGGGAGCGAATGATGAGGTGAAAGAGAGAGAGAGAGATTGTCCAAGTGCTTGAGGGTGCGAAAGAGGATGTATGTGGAATAACTGAAACAAAATGGAGAGGGGAAAGTGTGAGAGAATGGGAGTATGGATGGAGTATATGTGCAGTAGGTGAGAATGAGAGGGCAAAGGAAAGAGTATGTATAGTTGTGAGTAAAAGATGGAAGAAGAGCATAAGACAGTATGGATCAGTTGGGTCAAGGATTGTGTGGGTAAAGTTGAAAGTTGGAATACAAATGTGGGCGATTGTGTGTGTGTATGCGCCAACGCAAGATCGTGCTAGAAGAGTGAGAGAAGAGTTCTGGACAAATGTAGAAGTGTGCATGGAAAAGTTAGGAAGGAATGAGAGAGTGTTTTTGATCGGTGATATGAATGGTAAAGTTGGGAATGTGAAGGTGGATGGAATATTTGGTGAGTGGGGTGTGCCTGCTGAGATAGATGAGAATGGGAGTGCGTTAGTGGACATTTGTGCTGGGAGGGGGTTGGTGATAGCCAATACCCTCTTCAGGCATAAAATGATCCACAGGTATACATGGCGAGTGATGAGAAGGGTGGGTGGTGAACTGAATGAAAGGAAGGCAATGATTGATTATGTGTGTGTGGATGAAAGGATGCGAAGATGTGTAATGGATGCAAGACTTATAGAGGTTGGGGGAGTGAACTTTCTGACCACTACTTGGTGGTGGCCAGAGTTAGGATTCGAGTAAGATGAAGGAATAGAAGAAGGGAAAGATGAGAGGAAGGAGTAGTTGCATGGAGAGTGGAAAGGTTACAAGAGGATGAGAAAAAGGCAGAGTATAAGAGAGAAGTGGAGGAATGATTGGGCAAATATGAATTGGAGCAGATAGGAGACGTGGAAGGTGTGTGTAGGATATTTACAGAAGAAATATGTGCAGCATGGGATGTGGTGAGTGGAAGGAAGAGAAGACGGAGGGGGGGGTGCAAGGAACAGCGTGGTGGACTGAAGAGGTGAGACAGGCTGTGGCACAAAAGAAGAAAGCATACAATGAATGGATGAGAAATAGGGGCGTGGAAGAAGTAGAGAGGCGGAAGAGAGAGTTATATGTAGAAAGAAAGAGGTGAAAAGATTAGTAAGAAAAAGAAGAGAGTGGATGAGGAATTTGGAAGGAATTTGAGTGTAAAGTGGAGGAACTGTAAGAAAATGTTCTGGAAAGAGGTGAAAAGAGTAAGACAGGGTGGAAGTGAAGTTAGCAGGGGAGTGAAAGCTAAAACTGGTAGATTACTAGTGGAGAAGGGAGAAAAAGTGAGCAGATGGAGAGAACACTTTAAGGAATTGTTGAACATAGAGGATGGAAGTAATGTGAGTATAAGTGGCTGGGGAATGGCTGGGAGAAGGAGGGAGTTGAGAAGACAGGAAGAAATCAGCAGGATAGAAGTTGTGGAAGCAATGAAGAAAGTTAAATTGGGGAAAGCCCCAGGAATTGATGGAGTGTGTGGTGAAATGCTGAAGCATGAGGGAGAGATAGTAGTAGAATGGATGTGGAAGATGTGCAGATTGGCCTGGGAGGAAGGAAGAGTCCCGGAGGATTGGAAGTCAGGTATAATTATTCCCTTGTACAAAGGAAAAGGGAAAAAAGAAGTGTGTGGTAATCATAGGGGCATTTGTCTTCTTAGTATAATAGGAAAAGTGTATGGTAGGATACTTACTGACAGAGTTAGAGAAAGAACAGAGAAACTAGTTGGAGAAGAACAGGGAGACATTAGGAAGGGAAGAGGTTGTATAGATCAGATATTCATTCTTAGATCTTTAGTGGAAAAGATTCTAGAGAATGGAAAGAAGTTGTATGCGGCTTTCATGGATTTGGAGAAAGCATATGACAGGGTGGATAGACAAGGATTGTGGAAAGTGTTAAGAATATATGAAGTAGATGGGAAGTTGTTGAATTTTTTTTTTTTTTATGCGAGGAAGAAGGAACCAAAGGCCATGAGCCCGCAGTAACAGTTCCCTCCAAGAGAAAAACAAAATACAATAGAGAGCCAAATTCAAGATCCGATCATTTTGAGATGCCTGGACACACTACGTTTGAAAGACAGGAGATCATAGGCAGAAGGAAATACAGACAGAGGGAGACAATTCCAGAGCTGACCTGTTGCATAAATGAAAGACTGGGAGTAACGGTTAACTCTTGCATTAGAGAGTTGGACAGAAAAGGGATGAGAGTTTGCTGCCAGACTGGTGCTACGCGCCCGTCGTAGAGGTGGAGGAATGCAAGCAGACAGTTCAGAGGAGCAGTGACCATTAAAGTAGCGATAGAAAAGAGATAAAGATGCAACAGTGCGGCGAAGAGACAGAGGTTGAAGGGAGTCAGTAAGAGGAGGAGAGTTAATGAGACGAAAAGCCTTTGACTCCACCCTATTGAGAAGAGCTGTATGTGGGGAGCCTCCCCACACATGAGAGTTGTACTCCACACAGGGGCGGATAAAACCCCTGTATAGAGTCAACAATTGTGCAGGGGTAAAGAAAGAGCGGAGTCGGCTTAGCACACCCAATCTCTTGGAAGCAGATTTTACAAGAGATGTAATATGATCTTTCCAAGATAAATCCCGAGTAAATGAAACCCCAAGCATGTTCAAGGATGATGCAGGATTAATCGGAATATTATTAAACATTAGTGGGTATACCTGTGGAAGATTTTGTCGGGTTGATAGGTGTAAGAACTGAGTCTTAGATGCATTAAAGACAACCATATTATTTTTACCCCAGTCAGAGATATGAGCCAAGTCAGACATTAGGTGTGCCATAGCCTCATCCCTTGTTTCTTGAAGTAACTGTTGAGATGGGCGTTGCGGGAACCGAATGGAAAGGTGAAGGGTGGAGTCATCAGCGTATGAGTGGATAGGGTTAGATGTACAGCTTAGAAGATCATTGATGAATAAAAGGAAGAGAGTTGGTGATAGGACAGAGCCCTGAGGAACACCACTGTTGATAAATCTAGGAGAAGAACGATGGCCGTCTACGACAGCAGCTATAGAACGACCAGAAAGGAAGCTAGCGATGAAGGCACAGATAGAAGGATAGAAACCGTAGGAGGGCAGTTTGGAAATTAAAGATTTATGCCAGACTCGATCGAAAGCCTTTGAGATGTCAAGTGCAATGGCAAAGCTTTCGCCAAAGTCCCGAAAGGAGGATGACCAGGAGTCTGAAAGGTAGGTGAGAAGATCGCCAGTGGAGCGTCCCTGACGGAACCCATACTGGCGATCGGAAAGAAGGTTGTGATAGGAAAGATGCCTTAAAATTTTTCTATTAAGAATTGACTCGAAAACTTTTGAAATACAGGACGTTAAAGCAATTGGACGATAGTTGGAGGGTTGGGAGTGGTCACCCTTCTTTGGGACTGGCTGAATGAGAGCAAACTTCCAGCAAGAAGGGAAGGTACAAGTTGACAGACAAAGGCGAAATAGAATGCTGTGAAGAGTATGTACGATGGTGCGAAGGCTGCAGTGCGTGTGGATGGTGAACTAAGTGAACTTTTCTCTTTGAAAGTTGGGTTGAAACAGGGATGTGTCATGTCTCCATGGTTGTTCAATCTGTATATGAATGGGGTAATAAAAGAGGTACAAGGTAGGGTAGTGGATGTTGGAGTGGCCCTGGTGAGAGAGGATAGTGTTTGTAAAATGCGTGGCTTGAAAAACAGTGCCCCCGAAGAATACCATAGTATCCACGATGACAGGGCAAGCCAAGAACAGCATAGTGTGCCCACAGAGATGCCGACATCCCCACACGGACCCCACGGGGTAGCCGCCACCAGCCACCACCACTCCGGGCAACAGCGACACATCTCAGCCCGGGCCGTGTGCCCCTGTGACATGCAGCCACCATGCCGCTGCCACCGTAGGAGAAGGACACTACCTTCGCGTAGTGGAATTGCTGAGCTAGCTAGGGGTGGAGTTAGAAAATAAACTCCAGACGGCGCCCCTCTGGTAAAGACGATCTATGGTCGCTCCCAAAGTGTTTCGGTAGAGACGATCTATGGTCGCTCCCAAGGTGTTCAGGTAGAGACGATCAATGGTCGCTCCCAAGGTGTTCCGGTAGAGACGATCTATGGTCGCTCCCAAGGTGCTCAGGTAGAGACGATGAATGTCGCTCCCAAGGTGTTCAGGTAGAGATGATCTATGGTCGCTCCCAAGGTGTTCTGGTAGAGATGATCTATGGTCGCTCCCAAGGTGTTCCGGTAGAGACGATCTATGGTCGCTCCCAAGGTGCTCCGGTAGAGACGATCAATGGTCGCTCCCAAGGTGTTCCGGTAGAGACGATCTATGGTCGCTCCCAAGGTGTTCCAGTGGAGACGATCTATGGTCGCTCCCAAGGTGTTCAGGTAGAGATGATCTATGGTCGCTCCCAAGGTGCTCCGGTAGAGACGATCAATGGTCGCTCCCAAGGTGTTCCTGTAGAGACGATCTGTGGTCGCTCCCAAGGTGCTCCGGTAGAGACGATCTATGGTCGCTCCCGTCCTCATGAGACGATCTATGGTCGCTCCAAGAGTGTCGTGGTAGAGACGACCTATTGTTGATCCCTCCCTCGTGAGATGATCTATGGTCGCTCCAAGGGCGTGCAGAGTAGAGGGACGTCCCCACGGTAGGAGACAGGCCCAGGCTTCCTGTCCCAGAGTGACCCAGACAGGCCTCCCAGCCTCCCCTGGTCTCTGTTCTCTACGCCTGGCTCTAGAGCAGACGCACCTGACGGACCCCAGTGGAAGTCGCTGCCGCAGTCCTCCCCTGTTGGCGCCCCTAGACGCTGGAGACCGTAGCCCACAGTCTCTCTCGGTTCTCCCCAGGACACCCAGGCGTGATCTCTCTACGCCCCCACGACGCTGGGACCTGTCACAGAGGTTCCTGGAGCTATTCGGCCCCAGTCCCGAGGGCCACACGCCGGAGCCAAGTCCGGAAGCCACGGGGAGTCCAGGACACGAGAGGACGCCCTTGCGAGCCGTCCCGTGCCCTCTCGGCACGCCCTGTATTGACGGTGCCCCTAGCCCAGCTGGATCACCAATGACATGTTCTTGCCTATCCCCCTGATGAATACGTGTGATATTGTAACATGAGTGATTTAGGTTAAGTGTGATTCTCCCCTAGTGTAAGTATTGTGCAGTTATTTCATATAGTGAATATCGGGGTAAATCAGATCACAGTGAGAAGTTAAAGGACGAGAATGTGGACCAAGATCTGATTGACTATACATGCGAGTGACATCCCTGTTATATAATTAATAAACCTGTGCCTATAAAGACATACCCCCATTACTGTGAAGGAATATTGTGAAAGGAAGTATTAATAGTATTCTATCTTTCCCCCACGCTGTGGAACGAGATCTGATTGACTGTACGTGTGAGTGACATATCTGTTATATAATTAATAAGCCTGTGCCTATAAAGACATCCCCCCATTACTGTGAAGGAATATTGTGAAAGGAAGTATTAATAGTATTCTCTCCTTCCCCCACGCTACCCATAAAATCTTGTTTACCACTCGCTCTCACTCCCAAATCTCAAGTAAGTGTAAATCAAGGATAAGATTCATTTACCAAAGTATTTTGGCTAGTGGAAACCATATAAATTTCACGGCTAATATTTGCCGCCTTCCAGTATTACCATAACTTTCTCCTAGCCGTCACAAGTCACTCCCCGCACCTCCCCTATCTCCTTCTAGTGAGTCTAAACCCCCTCCCCGCGCCCCCGCGCGCGTGCATATGTTTACTGCACTCCTGATACACTAGGATTGTTGTGTTGTCATTAGTATCAGAGAAGCAAGTATCCTGCGAGATACACATATCCTAGATAAGGTTTTATATTGCTATATATTGTGCTGTAATATCTGCTGATTTGTCCTGTGTCTGACTGTGGTAATATACGTGTAAAGGTTGTTGCCTAGAGTTTTTGTGTCCTGCCTCTCTTTATTGCACTAGCTCCGGTCTAGAAAGAGGACCCCGCTCCACGTTAGGTGAAATAGGGACGAGAAGTCGAGCCTAATTTCACCTAGCATTACACTGGTGGCCAGCGGTGGTTCTAGACCTGGGCGTAAGAGAGAGGTAATCAGGAAATATTTGGCAAAATGGCAACTAAACCGCACGTTCAGTTACCCAAGTTTGACCCCGACCAGTATGATATACACACATATCTGGCAATAATTAAACCCTTACTGGATATTGGCTTTGAAAATGACCAACAAAAAATTGGAGTCACACTACCACTGTTGGGTAAAAAGGCGGCGAACATAGCGCCGAAAATCGTCCCAGAACTTACCTGGCAGAACTTTACAAAGTTCACTGTACAAGCCATCACCCCATCATTGGGGAAAGTAGTGGCTCTATCCAAATTGGATAGCTTTTCATTCGACGGGGATTTAGATAATACCCTGATACAGGCAAGACGCCTGGTTACTGCTGCCTACCCGGAGGCAGATGATGAAACCCGGGATCAGCATACATTTAATACTCTGCTCAGAGTACTCCCAAGTGTTGTGAGACAACACTTCACTATCCATGATCCAACAGGAGACATGGATAGAGATATCAGTTTAATGAGGCGCCTTTTAGCCGTCCATGCCACCCCTCAAAACATCGGCGAAATAAATCAATTCCCCGTTGACCTCATCACCGTCAACCCGTGGGAATTTTCTCCGTGCTACCACGGATGCCCGATCCATGACATCCGTGAGCAGCTAGAAGCTGCCCAGTGCAGCCAAATGACACGAGGGCGCTTACAAACCTCCCCACCATACGCAAATTCCCCTAAGCCTCAGGGGAAGAAAATACAAAAGGGGAAACACAAAAAGCGCCCCCCCTTTGCCCCTGCATCCCACTGTAATGACGGGGGCCACCTCACCTCTCCCCCAGTCCATGACAGAGGAGAACGTTATCTTTCCTTTTCCTCCCCTCTCACTATCTCTTCTGTTCTACCTTCCCCTATTCCTGCCCCTAGTTCTAACCTTCCCACCCCACACACCACTATACTCCCTCAACACAAAACCGGCCTCCCTCTTCATAGGCCTCCTAGGACCCTCTCCTCATCTTCCCCTAACCTACTTCCTGAAACCACCTCCCCCTGTCTACTGCCTTCCACCTCCCACCCCGCGCCACCCACCACCATCACTTCACCACCATTCGCTTTCCCCGCCCACACGGTTAACTCATTCACCTTCCCCATCACACCCTCCTCCTCATCCCCGAGCATTCAAACAACCCCATGAGGCCGCATCTCCCCACCACCACCGGCTCTCTCTCTCCCCCTACACTTCACCCCACCTTTCCTCGGCTCCGACGGCACACACCACCTGCCACATCCCACTCCACAGCCCCTGCCAGGCCACCACGGTTTCAGCACCGCACACCGTCCGCCATTGCCCCCACACCCGCACCATCCCCTAGCTTCGTACCCACCGCCTACCCCACACCAGTAGCACAGAGCCCTGCTACCCCCCAGACCACTCCACCACCAAACACCGGGATGGCACCACAAGATCGTACTCCCTCCTCGCCACCTACCCTCCAAGCCAACTCTCCTGCCACCTCACCACCGCTACCGACCTCACACCCCCAACCCCCCCCTGCTCCCGCACCGCCTGTCACTTCCACATACGAGTGCTATGTTTCCTCCTCGCCATCCCCCTCCACCTCCCCTACCACCTCAGCCTCCACCGCCTGCACCACCCCCTGCACCTCACCTGACTTCTCACCCGCCACGCCTCGCTCGCCCTCACCCCTTCCTCCGCCGCCTCACCCTTTCCACCCAAGCCCACGTGCCCCGCCCACTCCGCCACCCCCGCAGGACAACCCACTACCACCGTCCTCTCCCCTCCACACCTACGCACGCCCACTCCAGCAATCGCACCTCCCGCGCCCCCAATGCGTGCGACAGCCCGTGCTAACCGACCCCGCCCACCCCGCATGCCTACTTCCCCACCCACACCCACCTTCAGAACCACCACCACCACCCCCTCCGGCCGACTCTCATACCCACCCACCTGATACACACACACCCCTACACCACCCACCTCTCCACGACTTCACACCGTCAAGCTACATCAGGCCCAAATCCCCTCTACCTGTACACCCCAGAGACTCAACGCCACATTATCACGACACAAAACCCGGCCCTTACCCGCAGTACCCAGCATTCAGCCCCCAACCACACCGACAGCCACACCAAGCAAGATGAGAGTGAAGCGGGCCATATGGGCACCTACCCTCGGCAGGAACCACCGACTCCGCGGGCCACACCACCTGCTAAACCTCCTCCAGTCTACCACCGCCACCTCCACACTCTTCCTCACCTACGACCCAGCACAAGAAGAGAGCTCCTACACTGTCACCTGGCAAACTACGCTGCAACACCTCCAGCCCGTCTATACCACCTCCAACACACAAGCGTTCCACCTCCAGCCACGAGGACGTGACTTTTCACAGGGGGAGAGTGGTAAAATGCGTGGCTTGAAAAACAGTGCCCCCGAAGAATACCATAGTATCCCCAACGACAGGGAAAGCCAAGAACAGCGTAGTGTGCCCACAGAGATGCCGACACCCCCACACGGACCCCACCGGGTAGCCGCCACCAGCCACCACCACTCCGGGCAACAGCGACACATCTCAGCCCGGGCCGTGCGCCCCTGTGACATGCAGCCACCACGCCGCCGCCACCGTAGGAGAAGGACACTACCTTCGCGTAGTGGAATTGCTGAGCTAGCTAGGGGTGGAGTTAGAAAATAAACTCCAGACGGTGCCCCTCTGGTAGAGACGATCTATGGTCGCTCCCAAGGTGTTCAGGTAGAGACGATCTATGTTCGCTCCCAAGGTGTTCTGGTAGAGACGATCAATGGTCGCTCCCAAGGTGTTCCGGTAGAGACGATCTATGGTCGCTCCCAAGGTGTTCCGGTAGAGACAATCTATGGTCACTCCCAAGGTGTTCCGGTAGAGACGATCTATGGTCGCTCCCAAGGTGCCCTGGTAGAGACGATCTATGGTCGCTCCCGTTCTCGTGAGACGATCTATGGTTGCTCCCGTTCTCGTGAGACGATCTATGGTCACTCCCGTTCTTGTGAGACGATCTATGGTCGCTCCCGTTCTCGTGAGACGATCTATGGTCGCTCCCGTTCTCGTGAGACGATCTATGGTCGCTCCGAGAGTGTCGTGGTAGAGACGACCTATTGTCGCTCCCTCCCTCGTGAGACAATCTATGGTCGCTTCGAGGGCGTGCAGAGTAGAGGAACGTCCCCACGGAAGGAGACTGAAGCCCAGGCTTCCTGTCCCAGAGTGACCCAGACAGGCCTCCCAGCCTCCCCTGGTCTCTGTTCCCTACGCCTGGCTCTAGAGCAGACGCAATGACGGACCCCAGTGGAAGTCGCTGCCGCAGTCCTCCCCTGTCGGCACCCCTAGACGCTGGAGACCGTAGCCCACAGTCTCTCTCGGTTCTCCCCAGGACACCCGGGCGTGATCTGTCTATGCCCCCACGACGCCGGGACCTGTCACAGAGGTTCCTGGAGCTATTCGGCCCCAGTCCCGAGGGCCACACGCCGGAGCCAAGTCCGGAAGCCACGGGGAGTCCAGGACACGAGAGGATGCCCTTGCGAGCTGTCCCGTGCCCTCTCGGCACGCCCCGCATTGACGGTGCCCCTAGCCCAGCAGGATCACCGATGACATGTTCCTGCCTATCCCCCTGATGAATACGTGTGATATTGTAACATGAGTGATTTAGGTTAAGTGTGATTCTCCCCTAGTGTAAGTATTGTGCAGTTATTTCACATAGTGAATATCGGGGTAAATCAGATCACAGTGAGAAGTTAAAGGACGAGAATGTGGACCAAGATCTGATTGACTATAAGTGCGAGTGACATCCCTGTTATATAATTAATAAGCCTGTGCCTATAAAGACATACCCCCATTATTGTGAAGGAATATTGTGAAAGGAAGTATTAATAGCATTCTGTCTTTCCCCCACGCTGTGGAACAAGATCTGATTGACTATATGTGTGAGTGACATCTCTGTTATATAATTAATAAGCCTGTGCATATAAAGACATATCCCCATTACTGTGAAGGAATATTGTGAAAGGAAGTATTAACCCACCCCGTCCCGACGACGTATGGGTACGTTGCAACGATTTGCATTTGCCAGTCCCGGCGACGTACCAGTATGTCGTGCAACTGCAATGTGCATAATTTCGACAATTTTCAAATTTCGCTCTTGATTTGTGGTACGTACCCTCGCCTGACCTTCCTCTACCTGCCACCAGGCAGGGACACTCAGCGACCCCATGCGACCCGCGCTAGCCCGCCACTCGTCCACTCACCTGGTAGCCACAGTCCTGCTCAGACATGGCTAAGAGAGGTCTCTCAGAGAGCGAAATTCAAGTCGCCCTGGACACCTTTACCGGCGACAGTGATTCCCCACTGGATGACGAGGAGATGGACAAGGATTATGTGCAGCCAGAGGAGGAAGAAACCACCAGCAGTGACGAGGAAGTTACGTCACCCAGGAAGCGGCAGTACGTGACTTACCGTGCTGCTAGAGAGGGGCAGGAGGCAAAGAAGGCATGTGGTATATCATATCCCTATCCCCAGCGTGCCTTGGAAGCAGAATTCGAGGTCGAGGACGAGGACGAGGATGAGGATGGAGCCGTGGGACGTGCTGCCACGTGGTATGGACGGGAGGTGATTACACATCGTGGCCCAGAGCGCACACCACGTCGTATGAGTAGGTATGGGCCTAGCATTCTGTTTGGGGAGCTAGGAAGTCAAGTGGAGGGAGTGGGGAGTGAAATGGAAAGTCCTGGGATTAGGTGGGGAGTGAAATGGAAAGTCCTGGGATTAGGTGGGGAGTGAAATGGAAAGTCCTGGGATTAGGTGGGGAGTGAAATGGAAAGTCCTGGGATTAGGTGGGGAGTGAAATGGAAAGTCCTGGGATTAGGGAACGTGAGAGTGACATGAGTGAGTCATTGCTCTCCCTACGCAGTGTGAGGCGGCAGAGTGGATCACGTGGGCCAGTGCGGGTGCGTTCATTATCACGTGGGGTTGTGAGGGAGGGGGAAGGTGGGGAGGAATCACTCCAAAGCACGTCTTATGCTCCCCAATATCCCCTAACACGTGGTCGAGCAAGGTTGCGTGAGAGAGCACGTGGTGTGGTAATGGGGGGGGGAAGGTGGGGAGGAACCACTCCCCAGCACGTCTTCTGCTCCCCAATATTCAACAATTTCATCCCCACAGCCCCCTAATGTTCCTCAAGGCCGTAAGGGTAAGGGAAAGGGTAAAGGCAGAGGGAAGAGGAGTGACAGTGGGGAAGCCCTCCGTACTCCTTCTCCCCAACCTCCCCAACCAGGATCTCCTCCCCACCCAGACGAAGGCAGTGATGGGGACGAGGGATTTGTGTCGTGGGATTGGGAGGATGGGAGTGATTTTTCTCCCCTCATTCACCCCTTCACTGAGCAAGGGCGATCTGGCTGCATTGCACCAGGTATTCACTGTAATTCAAGCAGGTTGGATTTTTTCCACCTGTTTTTCAGTGAGGCCTTCGTAGATCAGATCGTTTTTCAAACAAACCTGTTTGCAAGCGCCCAGCGCCTAGAAAGTGAAAGATTGGGAACAAGGAGTAGGCATTCTATGATTTATGATTACCCTGTCTCCATTCCAGAAATGTTCTTATTTTTTGCCCTTGTCCTTTTGATGGGTATAATAAGAAAAAATAGAATTCCTGCTTACTGGACTAGGGACCCTGTTATGTTTACCCCCATATTTGGGCAAGTGATGAGCCGTAATCGGTTTCAACAAATTCTAAGTCGCCTCCATTTTTATGATGCTCATGACCCTTCAAATGCAAACAACACGGACAAAATGAGGAGAATTCGGTTGGTCTTTGATCACCTCAGGCAAACCTTTCGTTCCTCATTCTATCCCTATAGAGATCTCGTCATAGACGAGAGTCTCGTGTCGTGGAGAGGCAATATTTCATTCAGACAGTATATACCCAGCAAAAGGCACCGTTTTGGGATCAAGATCTTTGTTATGTGTGACTGTAGGACTGGATACATGCAAGACAAAGTCTTGTACACCGGTGCACAGACAGACATAATAGAAGATCGAAGTATAGGACTTTCGAGAGCAGTGGTAAAGACGATGATACAAGACTACCTTCATCGTGGTCACGTTCTCTACCTCGACAACTGGTACACTAGCCCGCTTCTCGCTCGTTATCTTCACACACATGAAACGGGAGTCTGTGGAACCGTAAAGGTGAACCGGCGTCACATGGTCAAGGTAGGGCGGAAACTTGCAAGGAGTGAGGTTGTCTTCTTCAAAGCCAACAACATCCTTGCAACAATGTGGAACCACAACAGAGAAGTAAGCCTCTTGTCCACGGTTCACCGCCCCTTGATGCACCGTACTGATTCTGTTGATTACCATAGCGAGAGCAGGCGTCGTGTTTGGAAACCTGAGTGTGTAATGGATTACAATATAAACATGCGCCTCGTGGACCAGTCAGACTCCATGATATCGACGGTAGAGTGTGCCAGGACCACGATGAAGTGGTATAAGAAACTGTTCTTTCACTTACTAGATATCACTGCTCTGAATTGCCACCACCTTCACGCCATGACCACAGGAGTTCAGGAAACCTTTGAAGGGTTTGTGAGGGAGCTCACACGAGAAATCTTTGCTAAGTATGCTGTTGAAAGGCCCCAACAGCGCCCCCGCACTGCCCCTATTACCCAGACTCCCCAGAGAATATCCGGCCGCCATTTCCCCACTCCTATCCCTCCCCAGCCCAACAGACCAAGGCCCCAGCGCAGGTGTCACGTGTGCAGTAATTCCCAGGTGAGACTCACGACACAGAGGAAGGACACCCGCTATGAGTGCGTGCAGTGTGACGTGGGTCTGTGTATTCACCCATGTTTTAGTGAATATCACACGTTGCTGCAATTCAAGCATGGTGTGAATGCGAAAGGACGCTGAAATTATGAGGTAAATGCGACAGACAGACGCTCTGTGAAAATATCAGTCATGTGGATCGCCAAATATTAGTATAAAGTGCCTACGGGTAGAACATAAGTGAAAACATTGGGTGTAAGTATATTAATCTGCCCTAAGTTGAAACTTACATAGAGAGGGTTGTTTGATGCGATATTCTGTCGCTCAGTGCAATAAATACGGCCCGTTATTATATATTTATTATTATGTGACATTCTTACGGGTATAATATAAGTTCAAATTATTGTATATGATGATGTATATTCTAAGTCAAATATTCATAGCGTGTCTATAAAGGTAAGATTTCCTGACGCTTAGTCGAATGAATAAGGCACGTATTAGTCAAAATAAAAGTCAGCAAGTGATAAAGTGAATAATTAGTGTATAAGTGTGTGAGTGAATTAGTATATAAGTGTGTGAGTATTATGTATGACGAAACATTCCTTGCGAGGGTATTTTCAGGCGATATTCTCACGCTCACTTGAATAAATAATGGCAGTAAGTATGTACAGTGCATTCTAGGGGTGTAAACGTGTGTAATGTAAGTGGGAAAATATAATTGGAGTGAATAAATAAAGTAGATGATGAAACACGAGTGTTTGAGATCGTGGTTGCTACGTGAATAGGCGCTAGCACATCGCTAAATGCCCTCGTAATGAATGAAAATAATTGAAAACCTTCACAGTGGTGGAGGAAAGGTTCTATGTAAATGGGAAAATAATTGGAAAGTGATAAAACAATTTGGTATGTTGAAATACGAGTCATAGCGAGTGCGCTTGCTAAGCTGATGTCCGCTAAACTTATGCTGCATGTCATCATAATGAATGAAAACATCTGAAAACACTTACAAACAGTAGAAATTGGTAAATTGTCATTGAAACAGAAGTATACAAGTAGAAAAAATGATAGGTTGACTCATACCAGAAACTTAGCATATAGCATGTTACGACTCGGACCTAACTCGCAATGCTCGCGCGATGGTACAATGCTTATTTTTCCTATATATGTGTCTGAAATCCAGTATATTGTTACTGTTATTGTTTATTAGTTCAAATTCAATAAATGTAGAGGTGTTGTGTGTTGTTTGTCCCATTATTCCTTACCATAGAAAACGTAAACGCATAGCCCATTACAGAATACGATACCTGCGGGGGGAAACCGCACCTGTACAGACCACTTATAGACCGCAGGGACCACTTTCTTCATGATTTTCCATCGTTTCTCGACCTAAGCGGAAGTTTTAGAAGAAAAAATTTTTTTCCAAAAAGGCTCGGGACTGGGGGATGTCATAGGTGCGGAAAGGCTCGGGACGTGACGGGTTAATAGTATTCTCTCCTTCCCCTACGCTACCCATAAAATCTTGTTTACCATTCGCTCTCACTCCCAAATCTCAAGTAAGTGTAAATCAAGGATAAGATTCATTTACCAAAGTATTTTGGCTAGTGGAAACCATATAAATTTCACGGCTAATATCTGCCGCCTTCCAGTATTACCATAACTTTCTCCTAGCCGTCACAAGTCACTCCCCGCACCTCCCCTATCTCCTCCTAGTGAGTCTGATCCCCCTCCCCGCGCCCCCGCGCGCGTGCATATATTTACTGCACTTCTGATACACTAGGATTGTTGTGTTGTCATTAGTATCAGAGAAGCAAGTATCCTGCGAGATACACATATCCTAGATAAGGATATATTGTGCTGTATATATTGTGCTGTAATATCTGGTGATTTGTCCTGTGTCTGACTGTGGTAATATACGTGTAAAAGTTGTTGCCTAGAGTTTTTGTGTCCTGCCTCTCTTTATTGCACTAGCTCCGGTTTTGAAAGAGGACCCCGCTCCACGTTAGGTGAAATAGGGACGAGAAGTCGAGCCTAATTTCACCTAGCATTACAGTTTGGAAACTCCCTGTACTGTTGTTTGCAGATGGTACTGTGTTGTTGAGTGAAGACGAAGGGGAGCTGCAAGGCTTGGTGGAAGAGTTTGGGAGAGTGTGTAAGAAACGGAATCTAAAGGTGAATGTAGGGAAGAGTAAAGTGATGGTCTTTGAGAGAGGTGAAGTCAGTGAATGTACAGCGAGGTTGGATGGTGAGGAATTGGAAAATGTGAGTACGTTTAAGTATTTGGGTAGTGTGATGAGTAAGGATGGAGGTTTGGAGGGTGAAGTGCGTGAAATGGTACAGCAGGGAAGAAAGGTTGCTGGTTCTTTGAAAGCAGTGATAAGAAACAGGGAAGTGAGCATGGAAGTGAAAAAGTTACTACATGACAGTATTGTGATACCAACTCTAACGTATGGAAGTGAAGCTTGGACGTTGTTGGAAGGACACAAGTCAAGAGTGAGAGCAGTGGAAATGAGTTATTTAAGAGGAGCCTGTGGAGTCACATGGAGAGACAGGCTGACGAATGAGGATATAAAGGAGCGTTGTGGTGTGGATGTGGATGTGATAGGAAGCGTTATGAGGAACACACTGATGTGGATTGGCCATGTGGAGAGAATGGAGGGTGAAAGACTGACGAAGAGAGTGTATGTGAGTGAGGTGGAGGGGGGAAGAGGGAGGGGGAGGCCGAGGATGAGGTGGAGGCATGGGGTGGAGAGGTATATGAGAGAGGGGGGTGTGAGTTGGGAGCAGGGCAGTGAAATGGCGAGGGACAGGGCGACTTGGAGGCGATTTGTTTGTGGCTACCCCAAACGGGATTGAGGCGTCTGGCAAGAGATAGAGATAGATGTAGACTGTCCCTAAACTGAGATGACGCAAATGACAACCTTCCATGTACAGTTGCGGACAATTCCAAAGAAGTGAATTCCAAAGTGTAGTTTTTTCTGGAGATTAAAGAATTTTGTTATCTGGACGTTCTACATTGTGGTGGTGAGAGTGTGAAATCATGGGCATTCCCAGCTGCCCCAGTACTAGGAGGAAAGGTGTATTTTTTTTTTTTTTTTCACCGGGTCGGTCAGGATCACTTGTTGGTCGTGATCGTCAGCTTTTACCCTGCCGGAAGGGAGCTGAGAGGTCATATAGTCCGATCTAAGGGTAAGGCTGTGACCTTCACACACTCACACACCCGTCCCCTTGCTCAAGGGGGCCAGTAACCACCCACTTCGTCAGTGAAACTTTTCGCAACCTGAGCGAGGCGCGAACTCCCGTCCACCAGTTGGCAAGCGAGAGCGTTACCACTGCACCAGCGAGCGATGTGTGTGTGTGTGTGTGTGTGTGTGTGCTGTACACTGTGGTGAAGAGGATGTGAAATCATGGGCATTTGCAGCTGCCCAAGTACTATGAGGAAAGATGTGGAGAAGTGGCACTCACCTGGTACATTCACCTGGTAGGGCCATTCATCAGTAGCACCTGGCTCTTAATAAGTAACCCAGTTAATAATTGACACGCCAGCCAAGAATAGCAGCTTGTTGATTTATAGTTTAATATTAAACTCCTCGGAACATCTGCCATGAAAATATATAGAATAAAAAAGAGATGCAACATTTATTCTTATGAATAAAAGAGGAACTAATGACGAAACAGAAATGTAACCCAGTTAACAATTATGACAGGCCAGCCAAGAATAGCAGCTTGTTGATTTATAGTTTAATATTAAGCTCCTCGGAACATCTGCCATGAAAATATATAGAATAAAAAAGAGATGCAACATTTATGCTTATGAATAAAGGAGGAACTAATGACGAAACAGAAGTGACATGAGAGTATATAGTACTAATGCCTATAACAGGTGACATGATAAAGTAAACAGTAATGTATGTAACAGAGGTAACATGACAGCCTAATACCAAAAATTACCCCCTCAAGAAAAAAAAAAAAAAAAAAAAAAAAAACTAACGTTTCATTAGTATTTCGGCACTTGTCTTAACCAATACCATCAGTAGAGGTGAGAAGTAGTTGAGTTTACTCAGCCCGTCATTTTATATACATTAGCCGAGAGCAAATAGTAATTACTATAAGAGAAGTGGCATAACAAAACAAATAATAATACTATAACACTAACTTAAGTTACCTGCAGCCATTCAGATCTGAAGCGCTGTTTTCTCGGTGGAAATATCACCTCTCTTCTTTCTAAATTTTTTAGGTGTATTTGGACTTGCCTTTTCCATTTTGTGTTCAGCAGTCGACACGTCAGCTGCTGGCCTGGCCTAATGCTGCTGTCCACGCTTCCACGGCCACGCTGTTCCACGATCCACCGAGTATGATATGGGTTCAAGATACACATGTCCCGCACTTTGTCACAGTCAGCTGATCTGAGACCCCCGTTTTCTTGTACAGATATATTCATTGAAGAAAACGAAAAAGTGAAGGAGGGACTATATAATTGTATGAACTACACAAAATTTTAATATTTTTTTTACAGTAAAATATACTAAATATAAATGAATGCCCAAAATCCCTAGTTTTTAGGAACTTTTTAAAATGAAGAAGACGTCTCCCCTACAACGGAGGACAATACAGACATTACCGTAGCAGCCAACATCTCATTACCAGAGGACGAAATGGATACTGAAGGAGATGACGCAAGTGGCCTAAAGGAGTCAACACCTGGGCCGCATGACCAACAGGACAGCTACACCACAGCCACGGCCACAAGAACAAAAGGGAGGAGGAAGAAGAAACACAATAACAGGAAAAAGCCTGTCTTAAACCGCAATGATGGGGACCTGTTGCACCTGTTTGAAACCTTGGCACAAGAAGTGGCTGGCATAAAAAGACATCTAAGCAATGAGAATCCCCCACATAATGGAATATAAGTTAATGAAAACAGTAACCTGGAACATAAATGGACTCAAGTCGAGATTTACAGACCTCCATGCATATGTGTTAAATAAGTCACCATCCTTAATTTGTTTACAGGAAGTTGGGACGGAGGTGCCAGACCTGAAGGGATATGTACCTTACTTACACTTTGGGTTGTAGAGATGGCAGCACCAGAGGATTAACAACATATGTAAGGCAGGGGTCACCAATAACATTTGAGGAAATGGGTATCACTGATGGTATTGAGTACATAACTGTTTCATTGCATAATAGGGGTGAAAAAATATTTTTTGTTAATGTTTATGTGCATGCTGGGGCTCTCTCAGTATCCAATTTTCAAAATTATATTTTAGAGGAGCCCACAGTTCTAATGGGGGATTTTAATGCACGACACAGAGAACTAGGTAGCCACCTCACTACCAATGCTAATGGGGTTAGATGGAAAACATTCCTTGACACAACAGATATAGCTGTCCTTACGGGGGAAAATGCTCCTACACACGTTCAGGGAGGGAGATTAGATTATGTGGTTACACTTAATATGCCCACTTATATTGTAGAAACCCATCTAGTCAGGAACTTGTTGAGTGATCATTTCGCCTCGGAGACAACTATTCCCATATGTACAAGGGCCCCTGTAACAAGAAAGAAGCTGGATGTCCCTGCTGCAAGACTGCCTCGACTTTGCACCCACGTGGATGAATGGTATTGTATGATGAAGCACTCCTTCTCTGATGCAGACACGCTCTACCAGGATCTCGTTGACACCATTGAAGAATTTGTGATGGACAGTAGGCCTTCCCAGCATCCCGGTAATTCTTGCCGTAAGACCTATGCTAGAGATCCAGTCATCATAAACTCTCAGCAGACCCTGGCAACATACCAAAAGCGCTGGCAACAAAATCCAGGTGACAATCAAGCCCGTGAAGCCATGGTTGTTGTGGCACGCCGTCTGACTGAACTTAGGAAGCAAATGCGGAAAAAGTATTGGAATGACTTCCTAGAGAATGTGAGAATGACAAAGTCCCTTCAAGAGGTATGGCACCACGTGAAAAAGGCCAGAGGCAAGACTAGGCGCCAAGTGAGTACCCCTGACCCAGAAACTAAGGCTCAAGAGCTCATAATTCAATGGAGGGAAGCCTCTTCACTCTCTGGACTGCCTGACTCTCACCAGACAGAACTCTTCCGTCACAGACAACGTAGGGTGGACCTCGTACAACACAATGTCACACTTGAGGATGATACGTGCGTACCCTTTACCCAAGATGAACTTTTGTATGCAGTAAAAAGGGGAAAGTCAACAGCCCCGGGTGCGGATGGACTTACGTACAAAGTGTTAAACTCCCTGTTAACTGTGAAGGACAATAACCCCATATTAGACCTATTTAACCTTTCATTCGAATCAGGTAAATTGCCCTCAGGTTGGAAGGCTGCCATGATTGTCCCCATCCCGAAAGGTGATGGTACCTTTCGTCCCATCTCCCTTACGAGTTGTTTGTGCAAGATGATGGAAAGGGTAGTGCTAAATAGGTTGCTATATAAAATTGGAAACAAGTTTTCAGAGAACATACATGGATTCAGGAAGGGACACTCGACAAGTGACTGTTTTGTAAAATGTCTAAGTAATAATCAGTCAACTTGTAGAGCTTTCATAGACCTGAAGGGTGTTTTTGATAGAGCTAATAAAGAAATTATTATGGAGGAACTGATTGTCAAAGGTGTTAAGGGTAAATTGTTGGGGTGGATAAGAGATTACTTGTACAATAGGAAGGCACAGGTATGGTTCCAGGGTGCTGTTTCTACAGAAGAAATGTTTGACTTAGGAACACCACGAGGTGGTGTTCTGAGCCCAACTCTCTTTAATGTTTTGATGGACAAGATAGCTAGACACCCCTTTCCACAGGGTACTGAGGTTATTATTTATGCTGATGACATATTAATACAGTGCAAATCACCTAGGCTTTTATCCATTGCTTTGGAAGAATTAAATGTGCTTTGTATTCAGATGGGCCTAGTTATTAATGAAAGAAAGACAAAATTTCAAACAAAACACAGAGTCTGTCGTTCACCTAGGATTAATGGTGTACCCATAGCAAGAGTTCCTACCTATAAGTATTTGGATGTGAATATTAGCTACAAAAAGTCTGTACAATCAGTGACTAGGGTGAGGGACCTTTGTCTACCTAGGCTGGCCCCACTAAGGGTATTGGCAAATAGAGGCCATGGAGTTGGTGTTGGTGTACTTAGAATGTTTTATATTTCAGTAATTCGATCATTGATTGATTATGCAGCCATTGTTTTAGTTCAGTTTAGTGTAACACAGCTTAAACCCTTAGAAATAATACAAAATGAGGCTATGAGAATAATATTAGGTTGTCCCAGAACTGCAAAGATAGAAGTCCTGAGAGCAGAACTGGGACTACCTAGCATTGTCTCAAGGATCCAAGAAATTGCTTGTCGTTCATCTAGCCGTTTAATAAGTAATGGATCCACCTCTTTCACACAGACATTGACATCTTTGTACCACAATTCTAGGACTCCTGCTACCTCATATATAAGAAGGATAGTATTAGTGTTAAGACAGGTAGGCATTATGGAGGCAACCTTAGGAGTACTGAAATCCCCTAGACAGGCCACTTGGAGGCCTCAACGTGTTAGTGTGGATATCCAGAACTTGTCTTCTCCCAAAAGTGGCTGGGCTCCTCAATTATTAAAGAATATGTTCTTGATGAAATTGTCAAACTACCCACATACACAGGCTGTACATGTCTACTGTGATGGGTCAGTTGATGACAGTAAATCTGGATGTGGCATTTTCATTCGTGACTATACCTCCCCCACCCAATACACTGACACAGAGGTTTCCAGGAGGCTGCCTGCTTATTTGTCCTTCACTGGGGCAGAACTCTATGCCATTCTTGAAGCTCTTCACACCGTGATAACTTTAAATAAAGATGTATACTTGTTTGTAGATAGTCAAGCTGCATTGTATGAACTATTGTCTACCTCTCCATGTGACTGTGATTTAGTTAATGTCTTGCTGCCATAGATACCATTGAGGAGACTGGTGCCAGGGTCCATTTCATCTGGGTTCCATCTCACATAGGCATACAGTTTAATGAAAAGGCGGATAGTCTTGCTCGTAAGGCACTTCATGACAATACAGTGGACCCTGGCACTGAGTACACCCTGGGATATATTAAAAAGAAAATTAAAGACCATGTAATTAATACTGCTAAGGATGAGCTACAACATTGTTGTGACATAGGTAGCTCTAGTAGCAATCATTATGCTGAAGTAATGCAAAATAGTACCTATAGTTATGGCATATTAAGTGCATCTCATGATGGGACAGCAATGAGACTTAAGCTGGGATATAAATATTACTGGGAGGTGAGTGGCTCCCCTGCTGTTGCCTGTAAATTAT
This sequence comes from Coenobita brevimanus, assembly GCF_032717465.1. NCBI lineage: Eukaryota > Metazoa > Arthropoda > Malacostraca > Decapoda > Coenobitidae > Coenobita > Coenobita brevimanus. Next base: position 25,405,133 of record NC_136968.1, on the reverse strand, counting down.
GTGATACACCAGGGGGTCACACACTGTACCACTATGTCATGGAATGTCCCTACATTGATGAATTTAGACCACAACATGAACTTGATCTCACAGAAATGATCTGCTACTTCTTTAATAATAACATTCTTAAAAATATACTTAAAGAATTTCCCAAGTTTGCTCCTAGGTGGTGGTTTTGTAAATATATACATCTTATTTCATACATATGAAGTGATATCTCAAATGTTTGCTGGCTGTGAAATATGCCTTTAATTTTATGAAATGATTGGTTGGCTGTGAAATATACCTTTTATTTTGTACAAGAAATGATATACCTCACTGAAAGACATGTAGCTCCCTTTTTGTTTTACATTGTGAAATATACCTTTTATTTTATACAAGAAATGATATACCTCACTAAAAGACATGTATCTCCCTTTTTTTATACATAAATACCTGGCTGTGGTTAAAATGACATGATATACCTCACTGTAATGTGTATCTCTCTCTTCATATATATGTATATATGTATGCATGTATGTATGTGTATGTATGTAGGTGTATATTTGTGTATGTATGTATGTATATGTATGTATGTATGTATATTATGTACTTATATATATGTATGAACATGTGTATATATATATATATATATATATATATATATATATATATATATATATATATATATATATATGTATGTATGTATAGTATGTACCTAGCTGTGGTTAGAATAAGATTTTTTTTTTTTTTTTTTTTTTTTTGGATATGAGGTGATATACCTAGCTACAAAAGAATGTATCTCATTTTTTATGTAGACTAGTTAACTGTATTTACAATTAGCAGGATTCATACTGTATTTTGTACCTTTATATTGAATGGGGGAAGGCCGGCAAGAACCGACCTTCTCCTTTGTTGTAATTTTTCAAAAATAAACATTTATCTATCTATCTATCTATCTATCTGGGCGTCCCTAGGTCCCTAAGCCTTTGAAAATCAGTCAAAAGTCCCTACGTTTAGGGAGATGTCCCTACATTTGGCAACACTGGCGGACATATCAAACAAACACCTCGTCCACCAGCGAGGTGGTACAGTCTTCTCCGCATCTGGTAACACTGACTGGCATGGACCTTCACCAGGTTTCGTTTGGTCGCTATGACGAACCGAACGCGGTGATCATTGCCGCTGTGCGCAGCTATTGGTGGTATATAAACAACGTCCCACCTGACAATATACTGAAAATAACAAAGTTTTGTGAATATAGTAATAAAATAATTTCACTCCATACATATTCGCAGTTTATGCACAAGAAACACACAGGTTTCGTAAGTACGACTTTAGACAAACATCACGAACCATATAACATTTACCGAAGGCCCCCATGTAAGCCATTATAACACGGTCTGCATTCCCGTATCTATGATAATAATCGCAAAATTACCGTGATCCCCCTCCTCCCTGACCGTGAACCTGAGGTGGCGCCACAGGAGGAGGTAGGGTGGGGCCCATGGGAGACAGGAGGATAGAGGAGGGGGCAATACTGGTCTGGCTATTGGGAGGGGAGGCTCTCCAGGAGACGAGGGGAGAGTGGACTCCGGCAGAAAATTAGAATAGGATGGATAAAGGATACGCTGGTGACGTGGTGCCAAATCAGTGATAGTTTAACGTTGATTATGGAATTTGATAGTCAGGCTGTTAAACGTTATACCCTCTTTGACACGTTACGCAGTCTACCAGCATGTTTTGTTATATCGTCTATAGGATGTCCTATTCCCCATGGGATGGCACATTACACAGACCCTGCAGTATTAGTGTATTTTGACGACTATGTCAACATAGTGATATATGAAACGCCCCTAGAATGTTTGTTTGATGTCACCTGTTGACATAGGGACTGGCAACTATTTTTGTTGTCATTACGTAGTAACAGCTTGGATGACGACTGATATCGAAAGCAGAGGAGGGGGAGGGAGGAATTTTCTCTTGCTACAATAAACATTAGCTAACAGTAGTGATTCGTGCCCACGATTCTCGTTAATATCTGTACGGCACCGGTGATTTACTGGGGGAGAGGGGGTGAATGGACTGGGTCCCAGCACATAGGTGGCGATACAGGAATGGAGTAATAGGTGGGTACAGACGCCTTATCAGCTGTAGTATATGATCTTTATGTCGGATTACTGCTAACCCTATAGTGACAGAGTAAATTGTGGTATGAAGGACTTGTAACTGTTAAACAATCTGAGTTACAACCTCAGTATCCAGTTTACAGTTCCCCCTTCCCTCTTTCCGGCAACTGCATGCACTCAGACGGGTACTGACGGGGAGAGGAGATGGCCATAATGACTGCTCCACCATGAACCGCGGATTACATGTTTATACATCAACGACAGTGGTTCACCTGTGTTCTTTAGTGGATTGCAATATATACTGATGCTCAGCCAGGGCAACAGCTCCATGTTCGGACACTGCTGAGATGTTTGGCTCAGTAGCTGCTCTCCGTGAACAGGGCAATGGTCCTTGTATTTGTCTTTATCCTGTCTATTTCATACAGTGTCAACATTACTCGGTTGTTTAACAAAACAAAATACACTGCAGAAGAAGTGCGTGTTTGCATTTAATAAGAGCGATTTCTGTGACGGATGGCACAGTTGAAGTAATACGCACGTGCTCAGACTGGAAAAGTGTAGACATTAGAACTTTGTTCCACCATTCTTGGCTCGAGGGTTTGTGAAGGAATGCTTATGGCATACGACAGTTGCTCAATATGAACCTAAATACAACTAATAACCATCGGCAATAGAGGTAGGTGGCCGACTTGGTAATAGCGATCATGAAGAAATTAAGTTCAGATTTATTTGGGAAGTCTGTTCCACTAAAAATACCTCCACCGTTCCTAATTTTCGTCTAGGAGATTTCGATGGCTTAAGAGCTTATTTTCGAACGGTATTCCATAGGGAGATTAGCTATTTGAGGGAATGCCAGGTCAGTGGGGAACCCCAGGTCATAGGTCAGGCGCAGGAAACACGTGGGAATGTCCGTCAGGTGTCTGTGAGGGGGGAGGTGGTAGATAGGAATGTAGTCCAGATGACGGAAATTAACTCAGCTCCAGTACCAAGCAGACGTTCGACCAGTGAGAAGTATAACGAGTTAATAAATATAATACACGGAGGCCAAGATAGATATATCCCTTCAAAACCGTTTAGAACGAATAATTCAGAACCAAGATGGTTAAACAACAGATTAAAATCTCTCATAGGCCAAAGGAAAGGAATGTATAGAAAAATAAAACGTGGAGAGGAACACTCACGTAACCGATACACGATTTTAAATAGAGAAGTAAAGAGGGAGATAAGAAAAGCAAAGAGAAGTTATGAAATTAAGGTTGCTAGTGAATCAAAAGAAAACCCCAAGGGTTTTTATCAAATGTACCGTACGAAAAATAAAGATAGGATAGGACCACTCAGAACAGAATCAGGTGACATTACCAGTGAAGATAAAGAAATGTGATCCATCCTAAATAATTATTTCATATCAGTATTGACCAAGGAAAATCTAGACCTGGTCCCTCAAGCAGCAAATATATACGATGAGAATACGGAAAATATTCTTAGTAAAATAACCGTTAGTAAGGAGGACGTATTGAAAGAAATTAATAAGTAAAAACCTCAAAAATCGCCAGGTCCGGACGATATATATGCAAAAATTATAAAAGAAACCAAAGAAGAATTATGTTAGCCACTTTTAACATTATTTAATGACTCTTTAAGTTCAGGAGAAGTTCCCGAGGCGTGGAAGACCGCAAACGTAGTGCCCATCTTTAAAAAGGGTGATAAATCAGCTGCGTCGAATTATCGTCCGATAAGTCTAACGTCAGTAGTAGGAAAAATGTTAGAGTCAATTTTGGCAAATAAGATTAGAGAACACTTAGAAAGATTTAATCTTATAAACGAAAGTCAGCACGGATTCAGGCAAGGACGATCCTGCCTCACAAACTTGTAGTCATTCTACTCGGAGATTTATGAGGCAAGATAGCGATAAAGCTGACGATGTTATTTATCTGGACTTTAGTAAAGCTTTTGATAGGGTCCCACACGAAAGGTTAGTTAGAAAGATTCGAGCACACGGTATAGACGGCGATATCTTAAAATGGATAGAATCCTGGCTGAAAGGACGAAAGCAGAGAGTATTAATAAATGGAACTAAGTCGGACTGGGGATTAGTAACTAGCGGTGTACCACAGGGTTCAGTACTCGGTCCCATATTATTTATTATATATATAAATGATCTAGACTTAGGAGTCAATAGTAGCATCAGGAAATCTGCCGACGATACAAAAATAGGGCGTATCATTAACTCGACTGACGATTGCCATAACTTACAAAAAGACCTCGATACATTGTCCAAATGGTCTAAAACTTGGCAAATGGAATTTAACGTTGAAAAATGTAATGTACTTAACGTAAGCAAGACCATTGGAGACACTAAATACAGCTTAGATAACAAAGAAATTAGTAAATCGGAATGCGAGAGAGATCTAGGAGTTATGATTAGTAACGACCTTAAACCAAGGCAACAGTGTATTAATACGAGAAATAAAGCAAATAGGGTCCTAGGATTTATTTCGAGAAGCGTGAGCAATAGATCATCTAAAGTAATACTGAAATTTTATCCAACATTAGTAAGGCCACATTTAGACTACGCAGTACAATTTTGGTGTCCTTACTATAGAATGGATATTAATTCGTTAGAAAATGTACAGAGAAGAATGACAAAAATGATACATGACGTCCGGAATCTGTCATATGAAGACAGACTGAAAAGACTTAGTCTGCATTCGCTAGAGAGGCGTAGAGTAAGGGGAGACTTAATTGAGGTATTTAAGTGGATGAAGGGTATAAATAAGGGAGATATTAGCAAGGTACTTAAAGTGAGCATACAGGATAGAATTAGAAATAATGGTTTCAAACTAGAAAAATGCCGTTTCACTAAGGAAATAGGTAGAAATTGGTTTGGTAATAGAGTAGTAGACGAATGGAAGAAGCTACCTAGTAAAGTAGTTGCTGCCTCTTCCATTGAGAGTTTCAAGCATAGGCTAGATAAGCATATGACTAATAAGGGGTGGATATAGAAAAAAGAAAATCTTTTGACCAATACTAATTCACAATTTTTCCTTTTCAGGTTACACTATGATAGTCTCTATTCTCCTTTCACACTTTCCTGTAAAATGTCCACGCCAGTTTTTCTATACGGCGTGGTATTCTTTCTGATTTTTTCCTGCCGGCTTCGGCTGGAGGGTTTGGAGGGCGGGGGAGAGCCTTCTTCTTTGCTATCCTTATCTCATTCTAGTAGTTCAGTTACTCTTCTAGGAGCTGCCTAGCATGGGCCAACTGGCCTACTGCAGTTATCCTCTCTTCTTATGTTCTTAAATCAACAGCCAAACACAGCATACAGAAAACGATAACATATACCTGGGTTAAGTAAATCCACCTTTACTTTACATTGGTGCCATACAGATAATCATGAGAACCATAGGAACCATCATTACTGTCAATGTTCATATTTACTGGTGATAAAGGGAAAATCTGCAGAGGCTTATCCCTACTCTGTTTGCGACATCAGTCGTCATCCATGATGATACCATGTAATAGGTTACAAGAGTAATTCCCAATCACTGTGACAACTTCTGTAACATCTGACAAACTGTAGGGACGTGTAATAAGTTTGCACAGTAGCAAATTGTCACCAAACTCATAATAAAGGGGTACTGAGCTATCCAGTGGAAAGTGTCGTGAATTGTTACGAACCATGACGGTCAATAACATCTGGCAACGTCTAAATAATATTTCATGGTCTGACAGTAAAATTCCATATTGTCCATGAAACACTGATTTGGCCCAGTTATCACCTTGTATTCTATCACTCTCACTGTAGCTCTTGTCGTCTATCAAAGTTCACCTTCCCTTACCCCATCATCCCTCTCCTCTAGCCCCCAGTTTGAATACTATTACCCCCTTCCTCACCCATCTCCCTCCTCATATCTCCCAGGTCCCCCACACCCACCCTGACACCCCCTGTGGCGCCACCTCCTATATGTAGTGAACTTCAGAGGTCTATCAATGTCAGGTTCACAGTAGGGAGGATGGGCGTCACAAAAATTTTCTGCTAATTGATAGCTGTAGGGAAGCTGATAACTATGACATATGATGAAATATTTACTGTTACATGGTTCATGACTCGAAACTAAACCACTTATGAAATCCGTGTCATTCATAATAACTGCCATTATGTACAGGGTGTATTGTGTGACAATATTAAACAACTTACCGTCATCAGTATATTTTCTGACGGAACATTGCTTATATATCACCACCAATAACTGCGCACAGCAGCATTGATCATCTCGTTCGGTTCGTCCTATGGTCTGACAAATCTAAACTGGCGGCTAGGGTGTGGCGCGACCCTCTGTACAGCGATGCTGTTTCCCAAACCCGCGATGTGAAATGCCTGTTATGTATGTAAAAGACATCACAAATAAGATAAACACATATGAATACAATGTTAACGTGTGTAATTTAATATATGAAAGAACAGTAAACTTATTATGCATAAAATATTTATACGGCAATACAGAAACGTGGCATAAATATTTTACAGTGTTGCGTAGTCACTTTTATTGGCTTTTACCGTATTTCTGGGGTGAGTAATAATGTCACAATTATGATTATAAGATAATGTGCAGCAATATAAGTAAAAATATGCCAATTTCTTATTAAAAGAAAAAATAATACATTAAACCCTCGTGAGCGACAACACTCACACAGACCCAGACTAACCCAGTCAGAGCATCCTCGTGTAACATTCCTTTGTGTCCTTACCTCCTTCATGGTGTGGAAATAAAGTCAAATTTACAATATGTACTCATACAGTATAATGTAATAGAAAATAACCAAAATGTATCCTAAAACATCATAGATGAGAGAGAGAGAGAGAGAGAGAGAGAGAGAGGAGGGGGGGAAGGTAGGCCAGGGGAAGTGTTGAGGGAGAAATGGAGGAAGGGAGGGAAGGAAGGAGGGAGAGAGTGATTGAATGAAAACAAATCATGGCGCCACACCAGCGAGGTCATCTGGCGACAAATGTAAAACAATAATAAATATTTTTAAATATAATTAGATATAATAAAAAAAAAAAAGAAATGAAAGCATAAGTTTATAAGTCACTCATAAAAGAAACAAAATTCCCCAGAGTGACGCACATCTTCCCCAGGAAAGAGAGAGAGAGAGAGGGGGGGGGGGGGCATTGCGCGTATGGAAAACGTGTCACACTGTAGAGAGCTTCGTGCCCCACCCTAGCCGCCAGTTTAAATTTGTCCTACCACAGCGCCCAAACGAAACCTGGTGAAGTTCCATGCCAATCAGTGTTACCAGATGCGACGAGCACTACACCACCTCTCTGGTGGACAAGGTGTTTCTGTTTGGTATGTCCGCATCTGTACATTATACTTTGATAAAGAAGCCATTTTTTCTCCAGTATTATATGCAGATAAATCAATATAAATCCTATTATCAGTAATGTAACACAAAAATTTAATACTAGGTAATTCAAGTGGTAGGTGGTGGCGACCATCATCCACTCACTTGATGTAGTGCTGCCTACTTCTTCCTCAGCCTTTATCATTCTTTTTCTGTGCCTGGACCTCCTCTCTTCCTGTTTCTCCCATCTTTCCTGTCACTTCTTATTGCTTTTCTTTCCTTTACAGGTGGCTTTACATTGAGTGACAAGCCTAATGGTTTCCTGTAAGCCAAGAAACCATTTACAACGCTGGGTGGTAACCATATAACCAAACAATTACGTGCTCCCTACGTGTCATCAAGTGGGTTGGTGGAGGGTTAGTGCCCCTTCCTGTAAAACAAATAACTCAGAGTCAAATGGCCACCCCTAACGGGATTATGGCATCAGGCAATAGATAGATAGATAGTAATTCAAGTTGACCACACAATTGCATTTTACATTATCTGGCGAGCAGTGGCATCTCTTTCTAGTTTGTGGGGGTTCCCTTAGGAAATAGCCTTAATCCCTCAGGTTCGCTTCCTTTCTCTTTAGCTTCCTTTTTCCCCCTTCTGTTGTGTGTGTGTGTGTGTGTGATTACTTTTCTCTACATGCCCCCGCCTCCCACCCCTTCCGCTCCTGCAGTTCTCTCCTTCCTTACCTAATCTGTCACTCGAGAGAGAGAGAGAGAGAGAGAGAGAGAGAGACTAGTACTTTGAAAAGTAAACAATTATAGGGAAGAAAATGAAGAGATAAAATGGATGAATTAATGAGCCTGATAACAGGACGGTGAATGGTATGACCTACAGCAAATACAATATTCTTTGTGTTTGATGACCTTGAGAAAAGACATTACAGAAGAAAGTATGACTGAAACACACTACAGCAACATATAAGTAAGAAATACACACACACACACACACACACACACACACACACACACACACACACACATATATATATATATATATATATATATATATATATATATATATATAAGCTGGAAAGATTTCTTCACTTTACCTGTCTGCTCACTTACGCCCCCCTCCTTTCTCTCTGCTGTATACATGTGTGTATTTCTTACTTATATGTTGCTGTAGTGTGTTTCGGTCATACTTTCTTCTGTAATGTCTTTTCTCAAGGTCATCAAACACAAGGAATATTGTATTTGCTGTAGGTCATACCATTCACCGTCCTATTAGGCTCATTAATTCATCCATTTTATCTCTTCGCTTTCTTCCCTGTAATTGTTTACTTTTTAACGTACCAATCTGTGTGTGTGTGTGTGTGTGTGTGTGTGTGTGTGTGTGTGTGTGTGTGTGTGTGCGCGTGTGTGTGTGTGTGTTTATAAGGAATACCAAATCATCAAATCTGTCAACACACAGATGCCTTAATCACATAAGGTGTGGCCTTAAGTATATCGCCTCCATGATACTTTGTTTTCTCTCTCTCTCTCTCTCTCTCTCTGGAGTGAAAGAAATGGAGTAAAAGATAAAAGAACTGGAGGAGCGGAAGGGAGGAGGGGGTTCATGTAGAGAAACACACACACACACACACACACACACACACACACACAAAGGAGAGGGAAGAGGGAAACTAAACAGAAGGGCAGGGAAGGGTGTGTGACCTGAGGGATGGAGGCTATTTCCTTAGAGACAATAAACTGGGCTTGGAACAAGTCTCTCTCTCTCTCTCTCTCAGGACGCTTTTGCACTTCACCTGTTTGTCTGACTGTATGCTGTGAGTTTGACTTTGCGTATTTACTGTAGGTCTTTGTAAGGCTTCACTATTCATATGTTTGTAGCTAACATTTCTTACTGTAGAACATCAAAATTTATATTTCAGATTGTCAAATTCACCTTACAGATGCCATAATAACTGTTGCAGCCAATAAATACAACTTCCAACAACGGGAATCAATTTGGTGACAGAAGGAGATGGTGAGTGGCTGATTTCTGAACTTTCCTTTATCCCATTTTAGCAGGTCCTTTTTTTAATCAGCAGATTTTGTATCAGAAGGTGAACTTAGCATTTTGTGAATTTTTGTGAGAGTAGATACATTGAAGATAACGACTAAACTAATTCCTGGAAGTTATGGGTGGTATGTAATGAAATATTCGGGAAAAATGTAAGTTCTCCCACATCTCCTCATTCTGCTGAGCTCAACTGACCAACCAGAGACGAGGTATGGAAAGTTTTCTCTTCTCATCCTAGAAATGGCGTTTCTTAGCTACTCTTACTTTTTCTTACTTCTTTCCCGCCGGCTTCGGCTGGAAGGTTTAGAGGGCGGGGGAGAGCCTACTTCTTTGCTGTCCTTATCTCATTCTAGTAGTTCAGTTACTTATCTCATTCTAGTAGTTCAGTTACTCTTCTAGGAGCCGCCTAGCATGGGCCAACCGGCCTACTGCAGTTATCCTCTCTTCTTATGTTCTCGCTGTTACCTGTATATTGCCCTTGAGGGACAGGTTTCCTTTAAAGATGTGGAATATAATTCCCTTAGGCTTGTAAAGAGGAAACAAGTGTCTGGTGAAATATCCATTTATGGTTTATAATCCTAGTCTTAGCCTGACCAGCCTGAAAGCAACACAGGTCCAAGAGGAACAAATGAAGTAAGGTGAGATGGGAGAAAGACAGGAACTGAAAAGAAGGGAAAACGAAATGATGGAATGCTGAAGAGGCAGAAGGAAAAAAAATAAATAAATACATGAGAAATATACAGTAGAATTATGACGAAGAAACGTAAGTAAAAATCGAATGTCTTTAACCGCCTCAGTTCTTCCCTCCCTCCTCTCTCTCTCTCTCTCTCTCTCTCTGGGCCCCTGGTGGCGTACACACAGACTACGCGTCACTACCCATGGAAAAGCCCCTTTATAGGTAGAGTTCAGTGGGTTCAGAAGCAGTACTAATTCATTCTTTTTCAATTTCAGGTTACACTATGATAGTCTCTTTCTCCATTCACACTTTCCTATAAAATGTCCACGCCAGTTTATCTATGTTGCGTTGTGTTCTTTCTTTTTCCCACCGGGATAGGCTGGAGGGTTTGGTGGGCGGGGGAGAGCTTTCTTCTTTGTTATCTTTATCTCATTCTGGCGGTTCTAGGAGCTACCTAGCATGAGCCAACCAGCCTATGATAGTCTCTATTCTCCTTTCACACTTTCCTGTAAAATGTCCACGCCAGTTTTTCTATACGGCGTGGTGTTCTTTCTGACCTTTTCCTGCCGGCTTCGGCTGGAGGGTTTGGAGGGCGGGGGAGAGCCTTCTTCTTTGCTATCCTTATCTCATTCTAGTAGTTCAGTTACTCTTCTAGGAGCTGCCTAGCATGGGCCAACCGGCCTACTGCAGTTATCCTCTCTTCTTATGTTCTTATGTTATCGTCTCTTCCTATGTACACTCCCTCCCTTTAACACCTTGTCAAAGACTTCACCGTTACAGCAAATATCCCTGAATTATAAAGATGTAATAATACAATGGACGGATAGACAAAAATAGGATTTTCATATTTTTGTATTTGTTACGCAGATAAAATACATCATTCCTGAGGAGGACTTATCACTTAAATCCAGTGATACAATTATATAACAAATGAAAACAGATTTCAATCTATCTAAATGGATTTTCTTTACTGTGGATCAGGAACGGGATTTGGGTAAGGAGGTGGAGCTACCTGGAGAGAATGTGGGTATCGACGTGGAGGTGGGTGGAATGGAGGCAGTTCTGGTCCCCTGCCTGGCGCTGACAGTAATAAATGTAAGTGTGGAACAGGGACAGCCTGCACTGAATGTGGATATGGAACAGGGACAGCCTGCACTGAATGTTGATGTGGAACAGGGACAGCCTGCACTGAATGTTGATGTGGAACAGGGACAGCCTGCACTGGATGTGGATGTCGGCGTGGGAGAGCCTGCACTGGATGTGGATCTGGGCGTCGGAGAGCCTGCACTGGATATGGGTGTGGGCGTGGGGCAGCCTGCACTAGATGTGGGTGTCGGAGTGGGGGTGCCTGGATTCCAGCCATGGGTGGAGGTGGTACTACTTCCTGGGTCTGCTGAGGGACGGTTGGCGTCTGGGCTGGGAGTGGAGCTGCCTTAGCCTGCTGGCGTGGAGTGGGCCGAGGGAGCCACGGCAGAAGGTCCTGGTTGACGGGCAGGGAGGCAAGCGTAAGGTCGCCCCTCCACTGACACTTGCCGCAGAACGGACACTTGAGGCCGCCAGTGGAGTTGATTATGTCCTTTATGCAGGCGGTGCAAACCACGTGGTCACAGGTCAGAGTCCGGGGTAACTTGTTCACTCGGTCAAAACCTTCCAGGCATATTCCACATTCCAACTCATCCTCGTCGAGCTCAGTCTGTACAAACATAACAAAGGCACGTTAGTCAACAGTTCCAATGATGTATGGATATAAGGATTCTCTGTTACACAGCATTACTTCCTTTTCACCATTTTCAGTATGATTTAGTGATGGTATATTATAGCTCAGCTATTTAGTCTCATGTTTTGTAAATAAAAATTTGCATATGCAGTAATTTGATTTTTTTTTTTTTTTTTTTTTTTTTTTTTGGTGGGAGGGATGGTAGGAATCACAGATTGAGCAGTATTACTGAATCGATTATATTGCGAGCTAATAAGGTGTGTCAAACTCTAAAGTGAGAAATATTAATGACACATGTAAAAAGCTATGTTAAAACTTACATAGTGGTTGGCGTGCGAGAGGTCCATGGTGGGTGGCTGCCACTGTGTGGCTGAGTACCTAAACAGTGACAGCATCAGACAGTGAAGCGTCTGTGACAATGGCAAGGAGTGCACACCGACTGTCTTATAAGGCCAGGTTGTCACCTGCAGGGTTGGGGATGCTCTCTGATTGGTTAAGTACCTGGCCAATGACAGGTAGGGGTGGACAGGTGACCTCTCGTGACTGGTGGTGGCCCCGTGAGGGCTGTCACCTGAGTCAGATCAGGTACGGTATTGGTTGATGGCTTCACAAAATACTAATACGAATACTACTACTACTACTACTACTACTACTACTACTACTAATAATAAGATGATGATGATGATAATGATAATAATAATGGCGATACAACCGTTCATCCCCTTTTCTGACGAGGTTCGTACAGCAGTGGGACAAATATAACTATATATGGATCTTTTTTATTGCATGTTGTAGCACTAAGTTTAAAAAAATAATATCTAAACATTACGCACCCTGTCCTGATCTACATAAATAACATTTAAATACCTTCAAGAGGTATGTACATACTGTAAAATAACCAAAACCTGACAATAATTTGGTCACTCAAACTAAGACCAAAGTCATAAGCCCCGGTGGCTACTCCGTAATATGCTACATTCGTCCATGTGTTCTAGTGTTACAGCGTGGTGCTAAACTGCTTCCGAGTGATGGAAGCTATTGTTTCGTGAGATTTATATTTATGTTGGAGTAAAGTGCGTTATTGTTATTGGCGTGGACTTGTGAGAGAGATGGCTTCCGCATCTCAGATGAGTGTTTCCACTACTAGTGTTGAGAAAAGCTACTTTGATTTGAGGGAAAAATTTCTTAAAGTCAGAGATACAAACTCACATGCAAGACAAGGTGAGTTGAGAGAGTTAGTAGAAGAATGAGGGACTTTCAGAGTGCTGGGTTATTCCCAACTCGGTCCTACGCCAGTTCTTTGCTGGTTACCATGCTTGTAATAGTCGTGGATTATTTTTTACTCCAGTGTCGATCTGAGATACAGTAATGGTATATACGCCTTGCATAAATTCTATTTGGTTTACTGGACATTGTAGCCGATCTCATATATATTAGGGCTTGCCTAATATTTATTAACATCAACCTTTATACTTAGAGTCCTTAAATTATCTGAAATTTAATATTTGTATATTTAAGCATTTAACATATCGCTAAGAGACTTGCGCATGCGCGTTAAAGGGACAGTCCTGAATAGACCAGCCCATGCTTGTTTACCAAAGAATTTCTTCAGTGGGAGAGCAGTGCTTGTTTCGTCCGCCCTTTGTTAATATTTGACAATATGAACTATACTGAAGTAAAGGGATTAATGCGTTGACTCAAATTCAGAGGCTGCCAAAGTAATCCAGGAGCTGCTTATTGGCCTTGTTTATTATCAGTGTCCTATCTTTTTTCTATAAGTTGATGTACAAAGGGAATTAATGGCTTGTACTGGTGCCCCAAAAAAGAAAGAAAGAAAAAAAAATGCCTGGCGACTTTTATCACTACTGTTATAACTTTGCCACCACCTTTTGATTTGCATTATGACGAAATTACGTTACCTGTCCGAGTTTAATCGTATAACAACTTGCATTTAATAGACATCTTAGCAAAAAATTTACCATCTAAAATATTAAAACTGAAGAAACAAAATGTATCTACATTTTAAGATCGACAGTTTGCATCATTTAACATACAAGAGGATATTAATGTGCAGTAATATTTAGAATCATGTGTGTTCCTTCCTTCAATTTATGGAAGGGATGGTAAAATAAATCATAAAACATGTACCAAATGAAGATCAGGTAAGACTATTTGAACCTCAACGAGAAAGTGATGTCAGAAGCCTAACCCTTTCAGTCCGATGCTATAACGAGTTGTATTCTTGCTACCAGATGATTTTATTATTTAGAACACTCTCATACTGAAGGGGGTTAATGAAAGCTGCATCCAGTTCACACTTCCCTGAGCTGAACAAAGTCGTCGGAATAAAGAATAAAATGATTTACGTCCTCGGAGTGAAGGAAGTACTGTAGTTTAATCAAGCTCATTTAGCAGCACATGCACTAGGCTAACTTGTAACTGTCTTTTTTCCCTCATTGTATAAATCAAGATACATCATAAGAATCAAACAAATACTGGACTTCAAAACCTTGATTAATCGCCACAGTGGTATAGTAAATGAACCGTAAGCACACCCGCCTGCACCGACAGCTAGCGAACATACGAACATAAGAAGAGAGGATAACTGCAGTAGGCCAGTTCGCCCATGTTAGACAGCTCCTAGAAGAGTAACTAAACTACTAGAATGGGATAAGGATAGCAAAGAAGAAGGCTCTCCCCCGCCCTCCAAACCCTCCAACCGTAACTGGCAGGAAAAAGTCAGACGGAACATCACACAGTATAGAAAAACTTACGTGGACATTTTATAGGAAAGTGTGACAGGAGAAAGAGGGACTATCATAGTGTAACCTGAAAAGAGAAAAGAATGAATTAGTACTCATTATGAGTTATTTTATTATTTTTTTTTTTTTATCCCCACCCCTTATTTATCATATGCTCCTCTCACCTATGGTTGAAACTCTGAATGGATAGGGCAGCAACCACATTACCAGCTAACTCATTCCAAACGTCTGCTATTCTAGAGCCAGGCCAATTTCTACCTATTTCCTTACTGAAACGGAATTTGTCTAGTTTGAAACCATTACTTCTACTTCTATCCTGTATACTCACTTTAAGTACTTTGCTAATATCTCCCTTATGTACTCCCTTCATCCACTTAAACACCTCAATTTAATCTCCCCTTACTCTACGCCTCTCTAGCGAGGGAAGATGTAGTCTTTTTAGTCTGTCTTCATATGAGAGGTTCCGAACATCATGTATTATTGTTGTCGTTCGTGTGTGTACATTTCCTGAGGAATTTATATCCTTTCTATGGTAAGGACACCAAAACTGCACGGCGTAGTCTAAATGTGGCCTTACTAATGCTAGAAAAATGTTGCAATATTACTTTAGATATCCTATAGCTTACGATTCGCAAAATAAATACTAGGCCCCTATTTGCTTTATTTCTCGCATTAATACGCTGTTGCCTTTGTTTGAGGTTTTTACTAACCATAACTCCTAGATCTGTCTCGCATTCCGATTTACTATTTTCTTTGTCGTCTAAGTTGTATTTAGTATCTCATATGGTCTTGCCTACGTTAAATGCTTTGCATTAAGAACATAAGAAGAGAGGATAACTGCAGTAGGCCGGTTGGCCCATGCTAGGCAGCTCCTACAAGAGTAACTGACCTACTAGAATGAGATAAGGATGGCAAAAAGGCTCCCTCCCCCCCGCTTTCCAAACCCCCCAGCCGAAGCCGGCAGGAAAAAGTAAAAAAGAACACAACGCAGTATAGAAAACCTGGCGTGGACATTTTATAGGAAAGTGTGAAAGGAGAATAGAGATTATCATAACCTGAAAAGGAAATAAGTATAAATTAATATTGGTTATATGATTTTTTTCTTTCTATATCCACCTCTTATTTGTCATATGCTTATCTAGCTTATGCTTGAAACTCTCAATGGAAGAGGCAGCAACTACTTTACTAGGTAGCTTATTCCATTCGTCTACTACTCAATTGCCAAACTAATTTCTACCTATTTCCTTATTGAAACCATTACTTCTAGTTCAATCCTGTATGCTCACTTTAAGCTTCTTGCTAATATCTCCCTTACTTATACCCTTCATCCACTTAAACACCTCAATTAAGTCTTCCTTTACTCTACGCCTCTTCAGTGAATGCAGACTTAGTCTTTTCAGTCTGTCTTCATATAACCGGTTCCTAACATCATCTGTCATTTTTGTCATTCTTCCCTGTGCATTTTCTAACGAGTTAATTTCCATTGTATAGTAAGGACACCAAAATTGTACTGCGTAGTCTAAATGTGGCCTTAGTAATGCTAGATAAATTTGCAACATTATTTTTGATGACCTATTTATTGCTCACGCTTCTCGAAATAAATCCTAGCACCCTATTTGCTTTATCTCTCGAATTAATACACTGTTGCCTTGGTTTCAGGTCGTTACTAACATTAACTCCTAGATCTCTCTCGCATTCTGATTTGCTAATTTTTTTGTTATCTAAGCTGTATATAGTATCTCCAGTGGTCTTGCCTACGTTATGTAAAGTATATCGATGTCCTTTTGTAAGTTATGGCAATCGTCAGTCGAGTTAATGACACGCACCATTTTTGTATCGGCAAATTTGCTGATACTGCTATTGATTCCCAGGTCTAGGTCATTTATATATATAATAAATAATAAGGGACCGAGTATTGAACCCTGGGGTACACCGCTAGTCGCTAGTTAGTCCGACTTAGTTCCATTTATTAATACTCTCTGCTGTCGTCCTCAGCCAGGATTCTATCCATTTTAAGATATCGCCGTCTATACCGTGTGCTCGAACGTTTCTAACTAACCTTTCGTGTGGGACCCTATCAAAAGTTTTACTTAAGTCCAGATAAATAATATCGTAAGCTTTATCATGGGCCTCCGAGAAGAATGACATGCTAGGGCTAGGCCAGGACTGTTGGTGGAGTATTAGCCTGGGTGTTTTATAATATACTGGTTGGAGTAAAGAAAGGTTATTTTAATGTTTAATGGTATTCAGATCTCCACACTTCCCTGCTCAACTTTCTGGAGTTAGATTTAGTGTCGTTTCTGACAGCAGTCCGCTCTTCTACCCCTTCACCAATATTCTGGCGTATTTTACTTAAACACACACACACACACACACACACACACACACACACACACACACACACACACACACAGGCCTACATACAGTTTTGCACATGAACATCACACTCAGCACACACGGACACATACTGTACTGTTTATACACATACACGGTGGACACGCACACATTCCGTACACGTTTATGGTATGTAAAGCAGCTTAGTCACAAAAATAAACGAAGCATTTCCATTAAATTTTTAGTCAACACACACACACACACACACACACACACACACACACACACACACACACACACACACACACACACTATGTTTTATCTCGTCTTGGGGACGGTCACTTGTGACATGTGATAACAAAATTATGCCAAGTGGCAGTATTTGGCGAATATTAAATTTCAGAAAACTAAGGCAGTGGCAAGCTTCAAGAAAGCATTATTCTCACCCAGAAAGACGATACGAATGTAGAAAAGAAACCCAGTTGCAGAGTTCATTAGTGATATAACGAAATGACTGTGTGTAAGGGATTGCCGGATGGAAGATCAGTGTACTCAAGTACAAAATAGCCAGTCAAAAGTATTCATTCATGGGTGTGATATTGTTTATCAATGAGTATTTTAGTGACTTTAGTGGTCTATAGTTTTCCTAACTCCCGTAAGTTTACCGAGACATGTAGAATAGTGACAATAGTTATGTTACTTTTTCGGGCCTAGGACCGAGTTAGCTAGGTAGCAGACGACACTCTGAGAGTCCCTCATTGTTTGAGGCAAAGGATGAGAGGAAGGCTGAAGGATGCAAGCTTGGCAATAAGAGTGCAACTAAATTCACACTTAAAAAGCAAGCGAGTGTGAGGTGTAAGATTGAGTTTATCGATTTGGATGACGAGTGCCAAGGGGAGAATATGAGTGATATGGAGTATGAGGCGTCTAGCGGCAGTCTGGGTGGTTCTGGACCATCCCGACCGGCTAATGGGGCTACAAAACGCTATCTATCTATTGCCAGACTCCTTAATCCCGTAAGGGATGGCCACATATAAATTGCCTTTATGTCGCCAGACTCTTTAATCCCTTAAGGGGTGACCACAAATCAATCGCCTGCATGTCGCCCTTGCCACCGCCATTTCACTGCCCTGCTCCCAGCTTGCACAGCCCTCTCTCCATCTCTCCTTCTCATCCCTGGCCTCCCCTCCCTCTCCCCCCTCTACCTCGCCCACATACACTCTTCTCGTCAGTCTCTCGCTTTCCATCCTCTCCACATGGCCAAACCACCTCAGTGTGTTTCTCCTAACGCTTCCTATCACATCCACATTCACACCACAACGCTCCTTCACTTTCTCATTTGTCAGTCTGTCTCTCCATATGACGCCATGTGCTCCTCTCAAGTAACTCATTTCCACTGCTCTCTCTCATGAGTGTGTCCCTCCAACAACGGAGAAAATTAAAAGTAGGAAAAATGTTGTTCTAGTTGGAGGATCTCAGGGAAGGTATTTAGACAGAGGGCTTCGCTATTCTCTTAGAAAATCTTGTGCTTCTTCCTGGGGCCAAGGTAGGAAGTGTATTGGATAAAACTGCCATCATAAAGGATAGTGGAGCTAATCCCATTATCTGCATCAGTGTTGGAGGCAGTGATGTTGGTAGGCGTAGGAGAGGTACTGTGGCAGCAGTATAAAGATGAGGTAGACAAAGTTACTTGTCCTTGGAGTTCTACCGAGAAGAGGAGTTAGTATGGAGAAGACGTCCGGAGCATTAGGACTTAACTGTCGCCTGGGCAAGTATTGCAAGAACCATGCAGCTGATAACGGCGACAGGCTGTACAGTCGCAACACCAAGTGCAGCAGGGATGGGATGCATCTTAATGGGCAGGGAGTTTCTACAGTAGCTTGTTTAGCAGAAAGGAAGTTAGGAGAATTTTTTCGGTGACAACTATTATACGAGTATGTAGAGGAAGACGTAACAAATCCACATGAAGTTTAAATAGATACAACGAAATGTGCAAAAAAGAAAACAAAAATCATTCGAAATGAGCAACAACAACAACAACAAAAAAGTCATTAGTGTAGATACATCCATTTTAGCACCATAAACAGGCGATGGTGGCATAGAAACTGTAGATGTATCAGCAGAGAAAATAGTTTCCTGTTTAGAACCAAGAAATAAAAAATGCTTCACAATGTAATGGCTGCAGTGCTAGTAATAATTAACAAGTGTATATTACCAACAGTACGAGTTTATGTAGCAAAATGGACGAACTAAATGGGATAATTAGTGCGGAGAAAATAGATATTGCCGTTATTAGTAAAACATGCATGGATACAGAGACAGCGAAGTTCTGGTACGTCAGATCCAGGGGTATAGCCAAATATCTTTGAGCAGAACCGTCTGGGAAGAGAGAGAGGCATCTGCGTAAAAGATAAATGAAATTGTTACAATAAAACAATTATTAAAGTCAATAAGGACTCTAAAAGTTGTAATAAGTAATGACAAAGAGAAATAAGTTTTTTGGACCTATATACAGACCAGCAAAATTAAGCAAAAAATGTACCAAAACCTTTCGAAGGGTGATAAGAAAGCATCACAATCCAGCTCAGTAATTATCTGCCAAGGATAGATTCTTATAATCTCACAGGGGATGAAGAGTAAGAAGAATGTCTAAAAGTTGTGAAGCATGATTTCCTTTGTCAGTATATAAGGAAGCCCAATAGAGGTAATAATATACTAAATTTACTTCTTGTTTAATACAGAAAACATCATTAGTGATGCAGAAGTTGGCGCTGCACTTGGAAGTGACCAAGAAGAAAAGAAAAAGTTCAAATTTAGTTGGAATGACCTTTCACTGATCGAGTGTTCCTATTTTTGTCCAGGGAGACATTGTAGGAATAAGAGCTTATTTCAGAACTGTAATTCACGCTATGCTGTCACATAAGAACATAAGAAGAGAGGATAACTGTAGTAGGCGGTTGGCCCATGCTAGGCAGCTCCTAGAAGAGTAACTGAACTACTAGAATGAGATAAGGATAGCAAAGAAGGCGGCTCTCCCCCGCCCTCCAAAACTTCCAGCCGAAGCCAGCAGGAAAAAGTCAGAAAGAACACCACGCAGTATAGAAAAACTGGCGTGGACATTTTACAGGAAAGTGTGAAAGGAGAATAGAAACTATCATAGTGTAACCTGAAAAGGAAAAATTATGAATTAGTATTGGTTATAAGATTTTCTTTTTTCTATATCCACCCCTTATTTGTCATATGCTTATCTAGCCTATGCTTGAAACTCTCAATGGAAGAGGCAGCAACTACTTTACTAGGTAGCTTCTTCCATTCGTCTACTACTCTATTACCAAACCAATTTCTACCGATTTCCTTACTGAAACGGAATTTTTCTAGTTTGAAACAATTATTTCTAATTCTATCCTGTATGCTCACTTTAAGTACCTTGCTAATATCTCCCTTATTTATACCCTTCATCTACTTAAACACCTCAATTAAGTCTCCCCTTACTCTACGCCTCTCTAGCGAATGCAGACTTAGTCTTTTCAGTCTGTCTTCATATGACAGGTTCCGGACGTCATGTATCATTTTTGTCATTCTTCTCTGTACATTTTCTAACGAATTAATATCCATTCTATAGTAAGGACACCAAAATTGTACTGCGTAGTCTAAATGTGGCCTTACTAATGCTAGATAAAGTTTCAGTATTACTTTTGATGATCTATTGCTCACGCTTCTCGAAATAAATCCTAGGACCCTATTTGCTTTATTTCTCGCATTAATACACTGTTGCCTTGGTTTAAGGTCGTTACTAACCATAACTCCTAGATCCCTCTCGCATTCCGATTTGCTAATTTCTTTTTTATCTATGCTGTATTTAGTGTCTCCAGTGGTCTTGCCTACGTTAAGTACTTTACATATTTCAACGTTAAATTCCATTTGCCAAGTTCTAGACCATTTGGACAATGTATCGAGGTCTTTTTGTAAGTTATGGCAATCGTCAGTCGAGTTACTGATACACCCTATTTTTGTATCGTCGGCAAATTTGCTGATGCTCCTATTGACTCCTAAGTCTAGATCATTTATATATATAATAAATAATAAGGGACAGAGTACTGAACCCTGTGGTACACCGCTAGTTACTAATCCCCAGTCCGACTTAGTTCCATTTATTAATACTCTCTGCTTTCGTCCTTTCAGCCAGGATTCTATCCATTTTAAGATATCGCCGCCTATACTGTGTGCTCGAACCTTTCTAACTAACCTTTCGTGTGGGACTGTATCAAAAGCTTTACTAAAGTCCAGATAAATAACATCGTAAGCTTTATCGCTATCTACTGCCTCATAGGCCTCCGAGTAGAATGACAACAAGTTTGTGAGGCAGGATCGTCCTTGCCCGAATCCGTGCTGACTTTCGTTTATAAGATTAAATCTTTCTAAGTGTTCTCTAATCTTATTTGCCAAAATTGACTCTAACATTTTTCCTACTATTGACGTTAGACTTATCAGACGATAATTCGACGCAGCTGATTTATCACCCTTTTTAAAGATGGGTACTACGTTTGCGGTCTTCCACGCCTCTGGAACTTCTCCTGAACTTAAAGAGTCATTAAATAATGTTAAAAGTGTCTGACATAATTCTTCTTTGGTTTCTTTTATAATTTTTGCATACATATCGTCCGGACCTGGCGATTTTTGAAGTTTTAACTTATTAATTTCTTTCAATACGTCCTCCTTACTAAAGGTTATTTTACTAAGAATATTTTGCGTTTTCTCGTCCTAAATATTTGCTGCATGAGGGACCAGGTTTAGATTTTCCTTGGTGAGTACTGATATGAAATAATTATTTAGGATGGAGCACATTTCTTTATCTTCACTGGTAATGTCACCTGATTCTGTTCTGAGTGATCCTATCCTATCTTTATTTTTTGTACGGTACATTTGATAAAAACCGTTGGAGTTTTCTTTTGATTCACTAGCAACCTTAATTTCGTAACTTCTCTTTGCTTTTCTTATCTCCCTCTTTACTTCTCTATTTAAAATCGTGTATCGGTTACGTAAGGGTTCCTCTCCACGTTTTATTTTTGTATATATTCCTTTCCTTTGGCCTATGAGCGATTTCAATCTGTTGTTTAACCATCTTGGTTCCGAATTATTCGTTCTATACGGTTTTGAAGGGATATATCTATCTTGGCCTCCGTGTATTATATTCATTAACTCGTTATACTTCTCGCTGGTCGAACGTCTGCTTGGTACTGGAGCTGAGTTAATTCCAGTCACCTGAACTACATTCCTGTCTACCACCTCCCCCCCTCACAGACACCTGACGGACATTCCCACGTGTTTCCTGCCCCACACCTATGACCTGGGGATCCCCACTGACCTGGCATTCCCTCAAATAGCTAATCTCCCTGTGGAATACCGTTCGAAAATAAGCTATTAAGCCATCGAAATCTCCTATGGTCAGACTCAAATATGAAGTCCGTTTGGGTGGGACCCGCGCGGGGATTTCCCTCTCTACAGCTCTGCCAAACCTCCTCTCTCTCTCTCTCTCTCTCTCTCTCTCTCTCTCTCTCTCTCTCTCTCAGTTGATTGAGAAAGTTTTTATATATTTATAAGTTTTGTTTTCTTCTATATTGTTTCGACCTTTTTTCCACACCACCACTGAGGTAAAAGTCTTGGCGCGTTTTTTTTATAGAGGTTTCCCCAGTAGGCATAAGTCCTCTCTGATTTTTAATCAGACAATTCATCCTCCGAGCTTTCTGATATGTTGATCAAGAATGAATCCACGAAATGGTCGACTGTTACGTCTTGCTGTGAATCTTCTTGCTGTTGTTCAGCATGCTGCACTGTTTTCATCCAGTTATTCGGTGTTACATGATTCAAAGCTTCTTTACCAAGACGTTTAAGATCAACCATTTTGAAGGTGTTTGCCTTGGCTATATAGGTCTTCTGAGCCCAAATGAGCTCAATAGGGTTGTAGTGACAATGGTACGGTGGTAATCTTATGACCCGATGCCCTGCTTCTTCAGCAATTGTGTCAGTTACATACTTTGTGCCAGTATCAAACTTCTTTCCAAGTTCATACAGCTCGTGTTTTAATAGATCGTCGCTGGGCCGTACTCCCTTCTTTAGAAGCCAGTCCCTTATATCCGATTTTCTCCAGGACGAGGTTGTTGTTTTTTCAAGTTGGACTGAATGATAGGAAGCGTTATCCATAACAATTACAGAGTTTGGTGAAATTTTTGGTATTAGTTGATTCCTGAACCATTCATAAAGTGTTGAATTCATCTGATTATGGTAGTCCCCATCGTTTTTTGCTTGAAATATCATCTCAGCATTGTTAACAAAGCCATTTCTCGTTCCAGCATGCACAATAATTAAACAACTTCCTTTTCCAGTCGGTTGCTGTATTCCAGTGGCTTGTGGGGATGCAGTGTCAGTTCAGCATTTTCCAACTGTATAATTTTGATTTACCCAGGTTTCGTCAAGATACAAAATGTTCTGGGAAGACACTTTGACCTGCCGAATTTCTCTAAAAAATCTGGTCCGAACCGCTGCTGCATCGCTCCTTTCCATAAGGAACTTTCGGCCATCAACTTTTGCAAATTTGAAGCCCATCTGCAAGAGAATCCTGCGAAGAGACTCGTTGCTTCCGTTGAAAGATATGTTTTCCTTGAGTTCTTTGTAAATCTTGTGCAATGTAGGAATTTCATGCCTTTCCTAGAATCCCAGGACAGTTCTTCTGACCACACGCTTGTCGAAATCGTCGAGATTCGTTACAGTTGCACTGTGCTTCTTTGTTGGTGACGAGAATACAGGCTGTTCTGGTGACATTTGTGTCACACAAGCTTTATTAAATTTTGAGCAGATTCTTTGGACTGTTTTTTCGCTAACGTTGGTAGCTTTGGCAGTGCGAGCAACTGCTCCTGAAGGTGGAATTATAAAGTCTCCAATAGCCTTTTCTTCTAAAAAATACTTGTTCACATTGTAAATAAGTTCTTTCTCCAGACTGTGGAGCACACGAGAGCGAGTAGGAGTAGCTGCCATCGTGGGTGGGGATCAGGGAGAAATTGACTGGTCACCTGTAGTCTGAGGTGGGTGTCCTTGACCTCAGGCAACGTCGGAAAGCGACGTTGTCACGTGGTGTCGAATTTATACAAATCATTGTTATTATCCTAAAAAGCGACACATTCATAGCACTACATAGCCTTATTTAATATATTTAATAAGTACAGAATATTTAATATACAATTTCAAGTAGTAAATAGCTGACGTATGACAGAGAGAGAGATAGGTACTGGAGTTGATGCGGCAGAGCTGTAGAGAGGGAAATCCCCTCTCGGGCCCCACCCAAACGGACTTCATATTTGAGTCTGACCATAGACGAAAATTAGGAACGGTGGAGGTATTTTCAGTGGAACAGACATCCCAAATAAATTTGAACTTAATTTCTTCATGATCGCTATTACCAAGTCGTCCACAAACCTCTATATCACTAATGATAATTTCTTTATTAGCTAAAACCAAATCTATAGTCGTTCTATTTTATGAAGGCAGTTTGGGTGGGGCGCTCTGGGACCTCACTCTGTTAGCTCTGTTGTCACATCGTCGCCACACTCGTGCTCTCTCTCTCTCTCTCTCTCTATCTCTCTCATAGTTATATTAACTACTACTAATTTTATTTTCTTTATGTTTTCTCATGTTTTCGACTTTTTTTCCACACCACCCCTGAGGTAAAAGTCTATAGGTGAGTTTTTTTTTTTTTTTTTTTTTTATAGCTTCCATGGCGGGAGACTGACCGAGTATGACCCGCTCAAGCAGGGCTGTCCCTCGTGTCACCACCTGACAACCTCGCAAAAGCAACCCTGACAAGTCTTATGAAATTTATACTATACTATAGCTTTTTTATTGAATTACATCTATACAGAGTGTTTAAACTTCATTTATAAGTAGTTACTAGCTTAAAATAGGAGAGTGAGAGAGAGAGAGAGAGGTGATCACAAATAATTACACGTGTATCGGCGGCGGTGTGGCAACAGAGCTAACAGTGTGAGGTCCCAAATCGCCCCACCCAAACTGCCTTCATAAAATAGAACGACTGTAGTATATTATTAACTCTGGTGGGCTCCCTGATATACTGATAAAGGAAATTATCCTGTACTACCTCTAGACATTCCTCTGACTCTGCATCTCCTGTTTGATTTCTCCAATCTATCCTTGGCAGATTAAGGTCCCCTACAATTATTACTAAGCTGGACAGTGATGCTTTCCTAATTTCCTCCCAGAGGTATTTACTATCTGCTCTACTTAATTTAGGAGATCTGTAAATTGCTCCTAAGACTAATTTCTCCCTATTGTTACTAATTTCGACCCAGACACTTTCGGTGTCCCTATTTACTTTAATGTCTGCTTTATTGTAACAGTTTAATGAATCCTTTACATAAATAGCTACCCCACCCCCCTTTCTTCCCTGACGGTTTGACACAAAAATATTATAGCCTTTTATCTGATATTCTGCTAAAAATTCTCGAGTGTCTATATTCATCCAAGTTTCACTAATAACGGCAATGTCTATTTTCTCTGTACAGATTAAAGCCCTCAGTGCATCCATTTTATTACGTAAACTCCGGCTGTTTGTGTAGTACACTTTCAGATTATTACGAGTAGTTATGCCTTTACCTTGGCATTTACTGTTATTTATTTTATTACTAACTGGGAAACTCTTTACTTTACTAATATATCAATCTTTTGTACTATCGCTTATCGCCCTTCTATCATCGCTTGTTCTATCATCTATCATCGCCTGCTCAGTTTGAGGTGCCTGAGTGGATGTATCTACACTAATGGTTGAACTTTTGTTCTTAAATTTGCAAGTCTTGCTGCATCTATCCAAACATGATAATAATGATTTCTGAGTGTAGTTGCTGCAACTTCCTGTACGTCTACTTCTCAACCTCGAAAAAATCCCTCTAACTCCCTATCTATCATTCCAGCTATAACAGTAACTCCCTGCCTGCTAAGATGAGTCCCATCCCAACTATACAAGGCATTCCGACCATAGAACCAGTCCCAGCTGTCTGTGAAAGGTATAGCATTATCTTTGCAATATCTTTCAAGGCGGCAATTAAAACCTATTGCCCTGCTCAACCACAAAGGCACAACCTCTTCTCCTAACACATATCCTTTAGTCTCTTTCCATTATCATTTTCTCCTGGTACTTCATAGCAACCTATTATGTCATCCTCAGGATTAGTGTCTACTCTTCCATTCATATCCCCCATCACTATCACTTTATAGCTCTTGGGCATTTCTCCCACTACTTCACCCAGCTCATCCCAAAACCTGTCTTTCTCTCCCTCACTCCTGTCCTCACATGGTGCATATGCTACAATCACTGCCACTTTCACCTTCTCAAACTTGAACTTGACATACATACATCTCGAGCTAACACATTTGTAGTATCTCATTCCACTCTGCCACACCTTATTCATCAACAAAGCAACTCCTTCCTTGCATCTTCCTCGCCCATTCATTCCCGATCTTACACATTTTACACCCTCCCATTCCTCCACTTTGCACCCTTTCATCTTCGTTTCACACAATGCCATCACAGCATATCTCGCACTCTTGAACACATTCACCTCTTCCACCTTCTTGCTCTCCTCATTCACACCTCTCATATTCCACATGACCAAGCGAGTCTGCCCATTTGGTTGTGGCCCTGGGCAGGTATTGGGCCCTCCGAGGATCTCTGAAACAACTGCCATGATTAAGTGATTTTGGATAGGGGAATCTGGGGGACACTTAACCCTGCCAGAAACCCCGGTTATATGGTTACCCAGCCAAGTGGTGATAAAAGAATCCATCTCAATCAGCTGCTGTCTACTGACCATCAAGTCACGGGCTTGCCACTCACAGCCAATTAAGCAGTATATAATGCACTATGATCTGATGGATATCATGACTTTAAATATTAGTACTGGTTGAAGAAGTTCTAATACCCAGGAAATTTCAAAGTATATGCAGAATAATTAAAGAAAAAAGTAGGAATATGCACCTACGCTCATAAATGGCTAAATATGCATTTGCATATGCACATAGGCAAAAGCATGATTATCCTAACCCTACTTATGAGTCTGAGAGATAAACTGAGAGAGTTAGAGAGCGAGAGACCCAGTATTGTACACTGCACAACATCCACACGTGCAGACGCTATTGATTGACCTGAAAAGGTCTAGGCCTGGTTTATGCTTAAATTAGTTTGTGACAAGGCCGGCATGTGCTTACGATTTAGGAAATATATCAAAATCACATTGACAACTAACAAAGATGCATTTGTCTTAAAATCTGACATACTTTATTGCCTTTGGGGGTAAAAAATACTAATGGTTGACTGAAACAACGAAGAAATGGAAAATTATATATATATATATATATATATATATATATGGTTAGGGTGGTTATGGCCATGTATGTGGGTGCTCACACCCAGGTGAGAGTGAATGGAGATTTGAGTGATGAGTTTTCCGTGAATGTTGGTGTGCATCAGGGGTCAGTCTTGAGTCCCATGTTGTTTATCATGGTACTTGAAGCCCTTTCACGTGACTTTAGAAACGGACTCCCGTGGGAGTTGTTGTATGCTGATGATTTGGTGTTGATTGCAGAGAATGAAAGGGAGGCGGAGGAAAGGTTTAGGAAGTGGAGAGTTGGTATGGGGCAAAAGGGTTTAAGGGTAAATGCAGATAAAACAAAAGTGATGATATCTAGGGTTGGTGGCGGTACTGTCAAAGACGAGGGAGAGTGGCCATGTGCAGTTTGCCACAAGGGCGTGGGAAGTAATTCCATCTTGTGCGGTGTGTGTGATAAATGGGTGCATAAGAGATGTAGTGGTATCAGAGGTAGACTGCGAAATAATGCTGATTTTATGTGTACGGCGTGCCGGGGTGAGCAGGTGGAGATCGTCAGACGTGAAAGGATTGATCTTGCTGGTGAATCTCTTGAGTGTGTGGAAGAGTTTTGTTATTTGGGAGACATGTTGTGTGCTGGCGGTGGGGCTGGAGCTAGCTCTGTGGCTAGGGTGAGAAGTGGTTGGAAGAAGCTCAGGGAGCTCTTGCCTCTCCTGATATTGAGAGGGCTCTCCCTACGTGCTAAGGGGTCTTTGTATGCAGCATGTGTTAGGAGTGTAATGCTGTATGGCAGTGAGACCTGGGCAGTGAAGGAGGAAGACATTCACCGGCTCAGACGTACAGAAATGACAATGATTAGGTGGATGTGCAGTGCGTCCCTGCATCCAAGGCCTGGAGGGGCTGGGTTTACAATGGAAGAGTTGAGAGGTAGGATGGGACTGGAGTGTATTGGTGTTGTGATGAGGAGAGGTAGATTGAGGTGGTTTGGACATGTGGAGAGGATGGGGGATGATAATTGGGTGAGGAAGGTGAGAAGTGTTAATATTGGGGGTGGGGTTATGAGGGGTAGACCGAGAAAGACATGGGACGAGGTCATTAAGTGTGACCTTAGGGTTAAGGGACTGAATAGGGAGGCTGCAATGGATCGTGCAGCGTGGAAAGCCGCCATTAGGTGACCAAGGCCGACGCATGCAAGCATGTTGGAGCCTTTAAAAACGAAACGATATCTACGTTACAATTAAGAATGCATGAGGAACTTTTCCGAGACGTATCTGAGGTAAACGTCTGATAATAGTCTGTGTTACAATAGGGATGTTATAGATACCGAAGGGGGAGGCGTCATTAAATAAGGTTACGTGTTGGTGATGTCTGTGTGTTTATATCAGCCTTGCATGATCACTGAACTGACCATTTTTCATCATGTCAAGAACCATCACTTTATAGCTTGTTGCTGCTTCGTGTTCCCCTGTCATAAAAACACATTCATTTGAAATAAAAACAAATTATGTTACGACATTAAATGGCTACTAACCCTCTCCCCAACACTCCGCTACCCCCACCCCCTTCCCTCCCAACACACAGCTACTCCCACTACATCCCATCCCTCACGTCCCACCCCTCCCACCACACAGCTACCCCCCACTACCCCCCCAATCCCTTACCCACCCCGCACGTCCCACCCCTCCCACACAACAGCTACCCCCCCACTACCCCCCCAATCCCTTACCCACCCCGCACGTCCCACCCCTCCCACCACAAAGCTACCCCCCCACTACCCCCCCAATCCCTCACCTACCCCGCACGTCCCACCCCTCCCACACAACAGCTACCCCCCCACTACCCCCCCAATCCCTTACCCACCCCGCACGTCCCACCCCTCCCACCACACGGCTACCCCCCACTACCCCCCCAATCCCTTACCCACCCCGCACGTCCCACCTCTCCCACCACAAAGCTACCCCCCCACTACCCCCCAATCCCTTACCCACCCCGCACGTCCCACCCCTCCCACCACACGGCTACCCCCCCACTACCCCCCCAATCCCTTACCCACCCCGCACGTCCCACCCCTCCCACCACACGGCTACCCCCCACTACCCCCCAATCCCTTACCCATCCCGCACGTCCCACCCCTCCCACCACACGGCTACCCCCCCACTACCCCCCCAATCCCTCACCTACCCCGCACGTCCCACCCCTCCTTTACCCCCAACATTGTTACCAGATCAAATTATTTGCAGCTCCTGCTACCTTCTACGCGGTGTCCCGAGCGGAAATTTCTCCAAGTGTACATGTGTAAGGAAAAATGGTAAATGGGTACCGGTATAAAGAAACTGTATTTTACATAAAATGATAGAAATATGGTACTTAAACAATCGAAGATCACATGAACCCACTGAGCTCTACCATACTGTATGTAGGGGCTTTTCCATGGGTAGCGACGCATACTTTGTGTATACGCCGCCAGGGGCCCAGGGAGAGAGAGAGAGAGAGAGAGAGAGAGAGAGAGAGAGAGAGAGAGAGAGAGAGAAGAAACAAGACAAAGACATTCGTTTTTTACTTACTTTTTTCGTTATACTATACTTCTGTTGTATATTTCTCATTTCTTTATTCCTCCTTTCATTTTTTCCTTTCTTCTGCCTTTTCAGCCTTCCTTCATTTCGTTTTCTCTCTCTTTTTTTTTTTTGTATTCCTGACTTTCTCCCATCTCAATTTTTTTGTATTGAACTTGCGTTGCTTTTAGGCTGGTCAGGCTCAGACAAGGATCGTAAACTATAAATGGAATATTTCACCAGACACTTGTTTCCACTTTACTTATCTGTGGAGATACATATTCCACATCTTTGAAGAAAACTTGTCCCTCAAGGCCAATATACAAGTAACAGCGAGAGGTTGCGGAGAAACGCCATTCCTAGGATGGGAAGAGATAAGGCTTTCCATACGTCGTCTCTTGTTGGTCAGTTGAGTTCAGTAGAATGAGAGTGGGAGAGCTTACATTTTTCCCTAATATTTCTTTACATACCACCTATTACTTTCGGAAATTAGTCCAGCCATTATCTTGAATGTAACTACTCACAAAATCCACCAAATTCTAAGTACGCTCTCTGATGGAAAAAAAAGAAAGAAAGAAAAAAAAAAAGGACGTGGTAGAATTGGATCAACGAAAGTCCTGCAATCAGCCACTCACCTTCTCCTGTCACCAAATTGATTCCCATTGTTGGAAGTTAAGGCCCTCTCCCACTTCGGCGAAAGTGTGGAAGATAAAGTCACGATGTGTCAAAAATCCCTAATCGTGGGTATTCGTCATCAAAATCTTGTCCATTCGTGGCATGGCGCCGATACGTCGCACGAGGTGGAAATTTGTCGTGGGGGACCACGACGTTTTCATGCTGCAAGAAAACGTCGTGGCCCTCCACGATTTTGTAAAATTCGCAGATTAGTCGTAAACAACAAGTCGACGCCTCGGCGACGTCGGCGATTACCCTGTGTATAAACCGCGTATGATCGCCGACATCGGCGAGGCATCGGCAGTGAAAAAAAACGTTGAGATGTCATACAGTCATACGGCGAAGCGTCGGCAATGTATCGGCGATGCATCGGTGAGGTTAATACGACATAGCCTACGTAAACCGTACGATATGTACCGGGTTGTGCGACAGTAATATTTCATCTTATGAATGTCGGTGATATATCGCCGACATTTCGCGGATGAACCGTCGATTAATCGCCTTAAATACCCCAATGACGGCGAGGCACCTGCGATGGCCTCGGCGTTTTGTCTGCGAGGTCCGTGCGATGCATTCGCCGACACATCGACGATACATCGTCGACAGCACGCCGCCGTTGTACCTTTATCGCCATTGAGTCGCCATAAAAAAAAACGTTAAAATTTGAATTTAGAATAATGCTTGTGCATTACGCCGACATATCAGCGATATGTCGGCTACTAGTCGCCAGTTATATCATATACTCCGCCGAGGTCTCGGCGTTTTGTCGTACTGGTGTCGCCGGTATTACGCCGACACCACGATTCTTGGTCAGAATCGTCGACACATCACCGACTTCAGCCATGATTTTCATCGTGGCTTCATCGTGCCTATTTACGCCGAAGTGGGAGAGGGCCTGTATATTTATTGGCTGCAACAGTTTTCAGGCATCTGTAAGGTGAATATGACATAATATGAAATAAATGCGTAAATTTTGATGTTCTATAATAAGCAATGTTAGCTACAAATATATAAACAGTGAAAACATAAAAATGACATATAGTAAATACGCAAAGTGAAAATCAAAGCATATACTCAGACAACGCGGAAAAGTGGCCTGACAGAGAGAGAGAGAGAGAGAGAGAGAGAGAGAGAGAGAGAGAGACTTGCTCAAAGCCCAGTTTATTGTCCCTTGGGAAATAGCCTCCATCCCTCAGGTCACACACCCTTCCCTGCCCTTCTGTTTAGCTTCCCTCTTCCCCCTCCTTGTGTGTGTGTGTGTGTGTGTGTGTGTGTGTGTGTGTGTGTGTGTGTGTGGTGTGTGTTGTGTGTGTGTGTGTGTTGTGTGTATGTGTGTGTGTGTGTGTGTGTGTGTGTGTGTGTGTGTGTGTGTGTGTGTGTGTGTGTGTGATTACTTTTCTCCACATGAACCCCCTCTTTCCTTTCGCGACTTCAGTTCTTTTCTTTCTTCATTTCTTGCAGTCCAGAGAGAGAGAGAGAGAGAGAGAGAGAGAGAGAGAGAGAGAGAGAGAGAGAGAGAGAGAGAGAGAGAGACCCCATCAGTTCTTTTCAGAGAGAGAGAGAGAGAGAGAGAGAGAGAGAGAGAGCAAAGTAACATGGAGTCGATTTACTTAAGGCCACACCTTATGGGCTTATGGCATCTGTGTGTTGACAGATTTGATATTCCATATAAATACACACACACACACACACACACACACACACACACACACACACACACAAAGTATATATATATATATATATATATATATATATATATATATATATATATATGGGGATACCGTCTAAGAGATCTAAACGATTTCCTCACCTGTCAGCTCTCTCATGCCCCCTCTCTCTTTCTCTCTCTCTCTGCTGTACACATGTGTGTATTTCTTACTTATATGTTGCTGTAGTGTGTTTCGGTCATACTTTCTTCTGTAATGTCTTTTCTCAAGGTCATCAAACACAAAGAATATTGTATTTGCTGTAGGTCATACCATTCACCGTCCTATTATCAGGCTCATTAATTCATTCATTTTATCTCATCGTTTTCTTCCCTGTCACTGTTTACTTTTTAAAGTACCAGTCTCTCTCTTTCTCTCTCTCTCTCTCTCTCTCTCTCTCTCTCTCTCTGGAGTGAAAGAAATTAGGCATGAAAGGTAAGAACTATAGGAAAGGAAGGGATGATGGGGGTTCATGTACAGAAAAGTAATCGCACACACACACACACACACACACACACACACACACACACACACACACACACACACACACACACACACCACTCGCTGGTGCAGTGGTAACGTTCTCGCTTGCCAACTGGTGGACGGGAGTTCGTGCCTCGCTCAGGTTGCGAAAAGTTTCACTGACGAAGTGGGTGGTTACTGTCCCCCTTGAGCAAGGGGACGGGTGTGTGCTTGTGTGAAGGTCACAGCCTTGCCCTTAGATCGGACTATATGAGCTCTCAGCTCCCTTCCAGGAGGGTAAAAGCTGACGATCACGACCATCAAGTGATCCTGACCGACCCGGTGAATTACACACACACCACATTAGTGAGAAGGTACGGAACATGTATACACTGCTTGCAAATATGAGAATAGCGTTTACATACATAAATGAAGACATGCTAAGAAAGATAATAACATCATTCATCAGACCAACCCTGGAGTATGCATCAGTAGTCTGGAGTCCCCATCTCAAAAAACACATAGACAAGATTGAAAAACTTCAAAGGGCCGTTACAAGATGGGTACCAAGCTTAAGGGATCTAAGGTATGAAGAAAGACTAAATAAACTGAATCTACCAACACTACAGGAGAGAAGGAAAGGAAGTGATAATGATTATGCTAAATAAATGCATATCAAGAAAGGAGAAAATAGATATAAATGAACTCTCGTGAGGTCAGTCAGTCGCTCTCGTGAGGTCAGTCTGCTCAGACGTGCCAGAGACCTGTGGTAGTGTTGTGCTAGTGTGTTTTAGTGATCTGTGTTAGTGTGTTGTAGTGATCAGCGATAGTGCTGTGCTAGTGACCCGTGAAAGTGTTGTGCTAGTGTGTTGTGGTGACCCGTAGTGACCCGTGATAGTGCTGTGCTACCTTGTGTGAACTAGTGCGTAATGGCTTCCTCGGCAGAGAGCTGTGTCCCCACTGCAGGTATTGAAAAGAACTACCTTGAATTAAAGGAGCATCTTCTCGAACTGAAGCGGGAGGTACAAATTCTCAGGCAGGAGAAGGCACAAATGAAGGAATTGTTGGAGGAGATGTTGGAGGAGAAAGAGAAAAAGGCTGAAGGTTGGACACTAGTTAACAAGGGTGAAACGAAGTTCACTCTTAAGAAGCAAACGGAAGTTAAGACCACTAATGCCTTCGACGCACTACGGGACGAATGTGAAGGGAAGGCAGAGAGGGAAGTAGAGGAGAAGGAAGGTGAGAGAACTTCCAGTACAGGTAAGTATAATCATAACAAGAAAGGTAAGAAAAATGTTATTGTTGTTGGAGACTCCCTGGTGAGATATCTGAACAGGGCCATGTATACTCCACTCGCTAAACATGTGTGTCTTCCAGGGGCCAGGGTGGCTAATGTGATAGAAAAAATATCAAATATCGTAAAGGATAGTGGTGACAAACCCACTGTGTGCCTCAGTGTAGAAGGCAATGATATTAGTAGCCGTAAGAGTGAGGTACTGTGGCAAAGGTACAAGTTGATGTTAGAAAAGGTTAGGGAGAGACGAGGAACCCCTGTAGTGCTTGGTATTTTACCCAGGTGGCGGGTTGGAAGAGACTGGCTGAGCAGGGCAATAGGGTTTAATTGCCGCCTTGAAAGGTATTGCAAAGATAATGCAATACCTTTCATAGACAGCTGGGACTGGTTTTATGGACGGAGTGCCTTGTATAGTTGGGATGGGACTCATCTTAGCAGACAGGGAGTTACTGTTTTAGCTGGAATGATAGATAGGGAGTTGGAGGGATTTTTTCGAGGTTGAGAAGTAGGTGTACAGGAAGTTGCAGCAACTACACTCAGAAATCATTATTACCATGTTTGGATAGATGCATCAATACTTGCAAAATTAAGAACAAAAGTTCAACCATTAGTGTAGATACACCCACTCAGGCACCTCAAATTGAGCAGGCGATGATAGATGATAGAACAAGCGATGATAGAAGGGCGATAAGCGATAGTACAAAAAAATGTTATATTAGTAAAGTAAAGAGTTTCCCAGTTAGTAACAAAATAAATAACAGTAAATGCCAAGGTAAAGGCATAACTACTAGTAATAATTTGAAAGTGTACTACACAAACAGCCGGAGTTTACGTAATAAAATGGATGAACTGAGGGCTTTAATTTGTACAGAGAAAATAGACATTGCCGTTATTAGTGAAACTTGGATGAATACAGACACTCGAGAATTTTTAGCAGAATATCAGATAAAAGGCTATAATATTTTTGTGTCAAACCGTCAGGGAAGAAAGGGGGGAGGGGTAGCTATTTTATGTAAAGGATTCATTAAACTGTTACAATAAAGCAGACATTAAAGTAAATAGGGACACAGAAAGTGTCTGGGTTGAAATTAGTAACAATAGGGAGAAATTAATCTTAGGAGCAATTTACAGATCTCCTAAATTAAGTAGAGCTGATAGTAAATACCTTTGGGAGGAAATTAGGAAAGCATCACAGTCCAGCTTAGTAATAATTGTAGGGGACCTTAATCTACCAAGGATAGATTGGAGAAATCAGACGGGGGATGCAGAGTCAGAGGAATTTCTACAGGTAGTACAGGATAATTTCCTTTATCAGTATATCAGGGAGCCCACCAGAGGTAATAATATACTAGATTTGGTTTTAGCTAATAAAGAAAATATCATTAGCGATATAGAGGTTGGTGGACGACTTGGTAATAGCGATCATGAGGAAATTAAGTTCAAATTTATTTGGGATGTCTGTTCCACTGAAAATACCTCCACCGTTCCTAATTTTCGTCTAGGAGATTTCGATGGCTTAAGAGCTTATTTTCGAACGGTATTCCACAGGGAGATTAGCTATTTGAGGGAATGCCATGTCAGTGAGGAACCCATAGAGGTAGGATTAGGGTAGAGTCGGCGTGAGAAGGCTCCGGTGAAGCCAGAGAACTGTCAAACGGCCATATTAGTCAAGTCAAGAGGTCACGGCAACACCTACTTGACGAAGAAGATTGCTGTGCACTCCTACCTCTATGGCTGTGCCCATAGAGGTAACAGTCCTAATCCTACCTCCGTGGGTGTGGCCATAAGATTATTAAGCCTTTAATACCGCCAGCTGTGTGTCCACCTGGTATTCCTCAGTGAGAATGCCAGAAACAAAGTAGACTTCATTCTACCTCTGGTTTTAGTTGTAGTTCAGCTGTGGGTGTGAGACGTTCTGTCCTAAGTTGTAACTCACCATCAAATAACCTAAGATTCCAAAAATGCCCACCACCTGTGCCGCATTTGGGTG
This sequence comes from Coenobita brevimanus, assembly GCF_032717465.1. NCBI lineage: Eukaryota > Metazoa > Arthropoda > Malacostraca > Decapoda > Coenobitidae > Coenobita > Coenobita brevimanus. Next base: position 25,369,071 of record NC_136968.1, on the reverse strand, counting down.
TAAAAAAAAAAGAGGAGATAAGAAATCTGACCCATCCATTACATTTCACCGGTGAGTATCTTTAGAGTGAATTATAATTTGTAAGTGTACATTATGTATATGACTGGAGTTAGTAAAGTCAAGCTGAATATTATATAGAATTATGGATATAAACTTTTTTCATAATGTGCTGATGTATATTATTTTAAATCATCTATCTGTCTTTCATCCTTCATTTTACCATATGTTCTTAAATGCTTCCTTTTTTTTCATTCATTAACTACTTTCTTTTCTCCTTCCATTCATAACCTACTTTCTTCCTCATATTTTCTGTTTGCAACTAAGAAAACACTCGCGCCTGGTCAGCGGAATCAAGTCAGACAGCTGTCAAAGGGGTCACCGCCATGTTGGTCGAGTCAGGTCTGTCGGCCTCACTCTGACCTACCCGTGGTTAATCCCTTATGCCGCCTCTACCTACTCCTACCTCTATGGAGGAACCCCAGGTCATAGGTGTGCAGGAAACACGTGGGAATGTCCGTCAGGTGTCTGTGAGGGGGGAGGTGGTAGATAGGTATGTAGTCCAGGTGACGGGAATTAACTCAGCTCCAGTACCAAGCAGACGTTCGACCAGTGAGAAGTATAACGAGTTAATAAATATAATACACGAAGGCCAAGATAGATATATCCCTTTAAAACCGTTTAGAACGAATAATTCAGAACCAAGATGGTTAAACAACAGATTAAAATCTCTCATAGGCCAAAGGAAAGGAATATATAGAAAAATAAAACGTGGAGAGGAACACTTACGTAACCGGTACACAATTTTAAATAGAGAAGTAAAGAGGGAGATAAGAAAAGCAAAGAGAAGTTATGAAATTAAGGTTGCTAGTGAATCAAAAGAAAACCCCAAGGGTTTTTATCAAATGTACCGTACGAAAAATAAAGATAGGATAGGACCACTCAGAACAGAATCAGGTGACATTACCAGTGAAAATAAAGAAATGTGCTCCATCCTAAATAATCATTTCATATCAGTATTCACCAAGGAAAATCTAGACCTGGTCCCTCAAGCAGCAAATATTTACCATGAGAATACGGAAAATATTCTTAGTAAAGTAACCTTTAGTAAGGAGGAAGTATTGAAAGAAATTAATAAGTTAAAACCTCAAAAATCGTCAGGTCCGGACGATATATATGCAAAAATTATAAAAGAAACCAAAGAAGAATTATGTCAGCCACTTTTAACATTATTTAATGACTCTTTAAGTTCAGGAGAAGTTCCCGAGGCGTGGAAGACAGCAAACGTAGTGCCCATCTTTGAAAAGGGTGATAAATCAGCTGCGTCGAATTATCGTCCGATAAGTCTAACGTCAATAGTAGGAAAAATGTTGGAGTCAATTTTGGCAAATAAGATTAGAGAACACTTAGAAAGATTTAATCTTATAAACGAAAGTCAGCACGGATTTAGGCAAGGACGATCCTTTCTCACAAACTTGTTGTCATTCTACTCGGAGGTCTATGAGGCAGTAGATAGCAATAAAGCTTACGATGTTATTTATCTGGGCTTTAGTAAAGCTTTTGATAGGGTCCCACACGAAAGGTTAGTTAGAAAGGTTCGAGCACACGGTATAGGCGGCGATATCTTAAAATGGATAGAATCCTGGCTGAAAGGACGAAAACAGAGAGTATTAATAAATGGAACTAAGTTGGACTGGGGATTAGTAACTATAGTAGGACTCGCGCACGTTTGTGGCTGTGGTGTGGCCCGCACCTGTGTACAGTGTTGCCACGTTTTCTATACCGTTATCTCTCTCTCTCTCTCTCTCTCTCTCCTGGCGGGAAATGTGAGCCACCCTGAGTACTTTTGATTCTTTTATAAGTTATTTATAATTGTGCTTTCATTTGTTAATTTGGTTTTGTTATATTTAGTGATGCCGACAATGCATTCAATGCATGCTCCTCTCCTGTCTCTCTCTCTCTCTCTCTCTCTCTCTCTCTCTCTCTCTCTGTAGGGAAGCTATCTGTCAAGGCCACCGACTGGGTGTGGAAGTGTTCCCGCTCGTGAGTGAATAATGTTTTTTTTTTTTTTTTACTTCGGTATTGGCATATGCCTATTATTTTGTCCTATATATTAGCTTATGATTATAAATGTGATTATTCCTCGCCCTTAAAATTATGGTAAAAGCCAGTAAATGTGAGCATTTTTCCCAAGCAACACCTGTACAAGCTATGGTTGGGTATACGGAGGGGTACGTACTTTATTTTAGGCCAGATGGGTGTGTAAGTGTTGCCACTCACAAGAATTACATGAATTATTTCTTTTACTTTGGATATTGGCATATTTCTTCTTTTTTCAGGCTCATTATCTTATATCCATAACTGTGATATTATTACCCACCCTAAAACTACGCTAAAAACCATTAAAAGTGACTACAATATCTTTTAGCAACACTGTACAATATGTACGCCAATGTTCTGTTACTGTATAAATATTTTATGCATAATAAAATTACTGTTGATTCATCCATCAAAATACACAAGTGTAAGTTTTATTCATCTGAATTTATCGAATTTGTGATGCCTTGTACATAAATAGTTTCCGTTTCACATCGCAAGTTGGGGAAACGTGGCACCATTGTACACAGGTGCGGGCCACACCACAGCCGCAAACGAGCACGAGTCCGACTATAGCGGTGTACCACAGGGTTCAGTACTCGTCCCCTTATTATTTATCATATATATAAATGATCAAGACTTAGGAGTCAATATCAGCATCAGCAAATTTGCCGACGATACAAAAATAGGGTGTATCATTAACTCGACTGACGATTGCCATAACTTACAAAAAGACCTCGATACATTGTCCAAATGGTCTAAAACTTGGCAAATGGAATTTAACGTTGAAAAATGTAAAGTACTTTACGTAGGCAAGACCATTGGAGATACTAAATACAGCTTAGATAATAAAGAAATTAGCAAATCGGAATGCGAGAGAGATTTACGAGTTATGATTAGTAACGACCTTAAACCAAGGCAACAGTGTATTAATGCGAGAAATAAAGCAAATAGGGTCCTAGGATTTATTTCGAGAAGCGTGAGCAATAGATCATCTAAAGTAATACTGAAACTTTATCTAGCATTAGTAAGGCCACATTTAGACTACGCAGTACAATTTTGGTGTCCATACTATAGAATGGATATTAATTCGTTAGCAACTGTACAGAGAAGAATGACAAAAATGATACATGACGTCCGGAACCTGTCATATGAAGACAGACTGAAAAGACTAAGTCTGCATTCGCTAGAGAGGCGTAGAGTAAGAGGAGACTTAATTGAGGTGTTTAAGTGGATGAAGGGTATAAATAAGGGAGATATTAGCAAAGTACTCAAAGTGAGCATACAGGATAGAACTAGAAATAATGGTTTCAAACTAGAAAAATTCCGTTTCAGTAAGGAAATAGGTAGAAATTGGTTTGGTAATAGAGTAGTAGACGAAAGGAATAAGCTACCTAGTAAAGTAGTTGCTGCCTCTTCCATTGAGAGTTTCAAGCATCGGCTAGATAAGCATATGACTAATAAGGGGTGAATATAGAAAAAAGAAAATCTTATAACCAATACTAATTCATAATTTTTCCTTTTCAGGTTACACTACGATAGTCTCTATTCTCCTTTCACACTTTCCTGTAAAATGTCCACGCCAGTTTTTCTACACGGCGTGGTGTTCTTTCTGACTTTTTCCTGCCGGTTTCGGCTGGAGGGTTTGGAGGGCGGGGGAGAGCCTTCTTCTTTGCTATCCTTATCTTATTCTAGGAGTTCAGTTACTCTTCTAGGAGCTGCCTAGCATGGGCCAACCGGCCTACTGCAGTTATCCTCTCTTCTTATGTTCTTATATGGGGAAGCATCAGCAAGAGGATACTGGAAAAAAACTGCATAAAAAGAGAGGTGATAAAGACGTAAGGAAATTTAGTTTCCCAAATCGAGCAATTGATCAATGGAATGCACTACAGAATAAAATAGTGTGTGCCAAAACAATTCACAAATTTAAGGATATGTACGATAAATATGGTTTAAGACACAGAACAGTACGAGCTTGACTCATTCCTGTAAAGATACAATTAGGTAAGAACAATTAGGTAAGAAAACACACACACACACACACACACACACACACACACACACACACACACACACACACACACACACACAAAGCGGGAGGGGCAAGAGGAATGCTAAACGGAAATGCAGTGAAGGGTGTGTGACCTGAGGGATGGAGGCTATTTCCTAAGGGAGCCCCACAAACCTAAAGATGCCACCGCTCGCCAGATAACTTAATGCAAAATGCAAAAGTGTGGTCAACTTGAATTATCCTCAGTTATACAATTTTTATGTCACTTTACTGAGAAATAGGATATTTATTTATTTATTTACAAATAATACTAGAGAAAAAATGGCTTATTTATCAAAATACAGTATGAATGGAAGGTTGTCATTTACTTCTGTCTCAGTTTAGGGACCGTCTGTATGCGTTGCCTCAGTATTGATCACTGTCATGTTTTTAGATGTTGGATGTACAGTACACCTGTGAGGAAAAATGGTAAATGGGTATAACGACATTTTATCTTACACAAAAAATAAAGGAGGTTTGATACTTAAACATTCGAAGATCGTCTGAACCCATTGAGCTAGGTGAAGTCAGGTAATCCGATAATTTCTGGGAGGTCATATGTAGGTTTAGTCAGGGAGCTGCTGGCTCATGTGTTACTCTTTGTTTGTACTTGCCAGTTTTTCATGTTTTGCTGTTATCAAAATAAATATATATAAATTTTTAAAGGACCCAGAGAGCTGGGGGGGGGTTCGGTGCCCGCCCCCCCGGGTGCACCCCAGAGCTCTACCATATGGAGGCGCTTTCTCATGGGTAGCGCCGCGTTGATTGTGCCCACAGCCAGGGGCTCAGGGCGGCACCAATGACGTTCATACACGTAGAGTGGCTCACATCAAGATAACTTTGATGTAAATCACGGATACACGTGCTTTAGGTGATGTGGAAGGATGGACTGCAGCAGAACTGAGACGTTTCCTCACAGCCAGAGGAATACCATGCCTTTAAAAATTCGGGTCGCTGATCTCGGCCCCGTGCGATTTTGCCGTACAATATTATTAAGTGTATAATGGATAGAGCCATGTCAGGGTATGCTAAATGAAAGATTACGATCTTTGGAAACTGTATGATAAGTTTTTCCAACAACTGAGATTCATACCAACAGATTATGTTTTTATCAGTTGCGTCGAATTATCGTCCGATAAGTCTAACGTCAATAATAGGAAAATGTTAAAGTCAATTTTGGCAAATAAGATTAGAGAACATTTAGAAAGATTTAATCTTATAAACGAAAGTCAGCACGGATTCAGGCAAGGACGATCCTACCTCACAAAATTATTGTCATTCTACTCGGAGGTCTATGAGGCAGTAGATAGCGATAAAGCTTACGATGTTATTAATTTGGACTTTAGTAAAGCTTTTGATAGGGTCCCACACGAAAGGTTAGTTAGAAAGGTTCGAGCACACGGTATAGACGGCGATATCTTAAATTGGATAGAATCCTGGCTGAAAGGACGAAAGCAGAGAGTATTAATAAATGGAACTAAGTCGGACTGGGGATTAGTAACTAGCGGTGTACCACAGGGTTCAGTACTCGGTCCCTTATTATTTATTATATATATATAAATGATCTAGACTTAGGAGTCAATAGTAGCATCAGCAAATTTGCCGACGATACAAAAATTGGGCGTATCATTAACTCGACTGATGATTGCCATAACTTACAAAAAGACCTCGATACATTGTCCAAATGGTCTAAAACTTGGCAAATGGAATTTAACGTTGAAAAATGTAAAGTACTTTACGTAGGCAAGACCATTGGAGATACTAAATACAGCTTAGATAACAAAGAAAATAGCAAATCGGAATGCGAGAGAGATCTAGGAGTTATGATTAGTAACGACCTTAAACCAAGGCAACAGTGTATTAATGCGAGAAATAAAGCAAATAGGGTCCTATGATTTTTTTCGAGAAGCGTGAGCAATAGATCATCTAAAGTAATACTAAAACTTTATCTAGCATTAGTAAGGCCACATTTAGACTACGCAGTACAATTTTGGTATCCTTACTATAGAATGGATATTAATTCGTTAGAAAATATACAGAGAAGAATGGCAAAAATGATACATGACGTCCGGAACCTGTCATATGAAGACAGACTGAAAAGACTAAGTCTGCATTCGCTAGAGAGGCGTAGAGTAAGGGGAGACTTAATTGAGGTGTTTAAGTGGATGAAGGGTATAAATAAGGGAGATATTAGCAAGGTACTTAAAGTGAGCATACAGGACAGAACTAGAAATAATGGTTTCAAACTAGAAAAATTCCGTTTCAGTAAGGAAATAGGTAGAAAATGGCTTGGTAATAGAGTAGTAGACGAATGGAAGAAGCTACCTAGTAAAGTAGTTGCTGCCTCTTCCATTGAAAGTTTCAAGCATAGGCTAGATAAGCATATGACTAATAAGGGGTGGATATAGAAAAATGAAAACCTTATAACCAATACTATAGTAGCCGCAGCGAGAAATGAACACTGTGGTGGGGCAGCCGGGATGACCTGGGATTCCCCCACTGTAGCCATATCGACATGTCACCGACCATAGAGGTAGGATGTCACCGACCATCGGCCACCGCTGCAGCCCCGCTCCATGATCCTTACCCTGTGTCTCTGGCTTTCTCTTTCTCTCTCGGTTTCTATATAAACTGCTGTATTTCCGAAACTAATTATGAAATTATGACTTTTGTTCCACACCACCACTGAGGTAAAAATCAAGGAGAGTTTTCTGTATAAAGGTTTCCCCCCCCTTGTCTGAGGGCAGGTCAGTTCTGGCGAATGTATAATTATAGGTCAGGCGGAGGTATCGGCAAGGCCGCACTCCCCCGCTCATATGCCACATTTAGGAGGGGGGGGAAACCTTTATACAGAAAACTCTCCTTGATTTTTACCTCAGTGGTGGTGTGGAACAAAAGTCATAATAATTTCATAATTAGTTTCGGAAATACAGCAGTTTATATAGAAACCGAGAGAGAAAGAGAAAGCCAGAGACACAGGGTAAGGATCATGGAGCGGGGCTGCAGCGGTGGCCGATGGTCGGTGACATGTGGATATGGCTACAGTGGGGGAATCCCAGGTCATCCCGGCTGCCCCACCACAGCGTTCTTTTCTCGCTGCGGCTACTATAATTCATAATTTTTCCTTTTCAGGTTACACTATGATAGTCTCTATTCTCCTTTCACACTTTCCTGTAAAATGTCCAAGCCAGTTTTTCTATACTGCGTGGTGTTCTTTCTGACTTTTTCCTGCCGGCTTCGGCTGGAGGGTTTGGAGGGCGGGGGAGAGCCTTCTTCTTTGCTATCCTTATCTCATTCTAGTAGTTCAGTTACTCTTCTAAGAGCTGACTAGCATGGGCCAACCGGCCTACTGCAGTTATCCTCTCTTCTTATGTTCTTATAACTTTAAGTAAACTCCGTGAAGAACTTTTCTACGTAAATCTCATGTAAAGCATCAGTAAAGTATCTAAGAGGAATATAACACTGGTATAATGCTTTATGTATGAGTAATAATCCCGATAGGATTTTTTTTTTTAAAGGATGGTTCACCAGTTCTGAGTGGGTACCCCAGAGCCAACGCCACATCCCGTCAACGCCACCTCTGAAGATGGCGTTGACTGAGCTCTATAGTGCCCCGTAATTTGTGTGTCCGCCGCCAGGGCAGCGCTGGTGTAGTGGCAGCCATGTTACATCACGACTGATAAGAACATAAACATAAGAACATAAGAAGAGAGGATAACTGCAGTAGGCCGGTTGGCCCATGCTAGGCAGCTCCTAGAAGAGTAACTGAACTACTAGAATGAGATAAGGATAGCAAAGAAGAAGGCTCTCCCCCGACCTCCAAACCCTCCAGCCGAAGCCGGCAGGAAAAAATCAGAAAGAACACCACGCAGTATAGAAAAACTGGCGTGGACATTTTACAGGAAAGTGTGAAAGGAGAATAGAGACTATCATAGTGTAACCTGAAAATTTTTTTTTTTTGAATTAGTATTGGTTATAAGATTTTCTTTATTCTGTATCCATCCCTTATTTGTCATATGCTTATTTAGCCTATGCTTGAAACTCTCAATGGAAGAGGCAGCAACTACTTTACTAGGTAGCTTATTCCATTCGTCTACTACTCTATTACCAAACCAATTTCTACCGATTTCCTTACTAAAACGGAATTTTTCTAGTTTGAAACCATTATTTCTAGTTCTATCCTGTATGCTCACTTTAAGTACCTTGCTAATATCTCCCTTATTTATACCATTCATCCACTTAAACACCTCAATTAAGTCTCCCCTTACTCTACGCCTCTCTAGCGAATGCAGACTTAGTCTTTTCAGTCTGTCTTCATATGACAGGTTCCGGATGTCATGTATCATTTTAGTCATTCTTCTCTGTACATTTTCTAACGAATTAATATCCATTCTATAGTAAGGACACCAAAATTGTACTGCGTAGTCTAAATGTGGCCTTACTAATGCTAGATAAAGTTTCGGTATTACTTTAGATGATCTATTGCTCACGCTTCTCGAAATAAATCCTAGGACCCTATTTGCTTTATTTCTCGCATTAATACACTGTTGCCTTGGTTTAAGGTCGTTACTAATCATAACTCCTAGAGCACTCTCGCATTCCGATTTGCTAATTTCTTTGTTATCTAAGCTGTATTTAGTATCTCCAATGGTCTTGCCTATGTTAAGTACTTTACATTTTTCAACGTTAAATTCCATTTGCCAAGTTCTAGACCATTTGGACAATGTATCGAGGTCTTTTTGTAAGTTATGGCAATCGTCAGTCGAGTTAATGATACGCCCTAGTTTTGTATCGTCGGCAAATTTGCTGATGCTGCTATTGACTCCTAAGTCTAGATCATTTATATATATGATAAATAATAAGGGACCGAGTACTGAACCCTGTGGTACACCGCTAGTTACTAATCCCCAGTCCGACTTAGTTCCATTTATTAATACTCTCTGCTTTCATCCTTTCAGCCAGGATTCTATCCATTTTAAGATATCGCCGTCTATACCGTGTGCTCGAACCTTTCTAACTAACCTTTCGTGTGGGACCCTATCAAAAGCTTTACTAAAGTCCAGGTAAATAACATCGTAAGCTTTATCGCTATCTACTGCCTCATGGACCTCCGAGTAGAATGACAACAAATTTGTGAGGCAGGATCGTCCTTGCCTGAATCCGTGCTGACTTTCGTTTATAAGATTAAATCTTTCTAAGTGTTCTCTAATCTTATTTTCCAAAATTGATTCTAACATTTTTCCTACTATTGACGTTAGACTTATCGGACGATAATTCGACGCAGCTGATTTATCACTCTTTTTAAAGATGGTCACTACGTTTGCGGTTTTCCACGCCTCTGGAACTTCTCCTGAACTTAAAGAGTCATTAAATAACGTTAAAAGTGGCTGACATAATTCTTCTTTGGTTTCTTTTATAATTTTTGCATATATATCGTCCGGACCTGGCGATTTTTGAGGTTTTAACTTATTAATTTCTTTCAATACGTCCTCCTTACTAATGGTTATTTTACTAAGAATTTTTTCCGTATTCCCATGGTAAATATTTGCTGCTTGAGGGACCAGGCTTAGATTTTCCTTGGTGAATACTGATATGAAATAATTATTTAGGATGGAGCACATTTCTTTATCGTCACTGGTAATGCCACCTGATTCTGTTCTGAGTGGTCCTATCCTATCTTTATTTTTCGTTCGGTACATTTGATAAAAACGGGTTTTCTTTTGATTCACTTGCAACCTTAATTTCATAATTTCTCTTTGCTTTTCTTATCTCCCTCTTTACTTCTCTATTTAAAATCGTGTATCGGTTACGTAAATGTTCCTCTCCACGTTTTATTTTTCTATATATTCCTTTCCTTTGGCCTATGAGCGATTTTAATCTGTTGTTTAACCATCTCGGTTCTGAATTATTCGTTTTAAACGGTTTTGAAGGAATATATCTATCTTAGCCTCCGTGAATTATATTTATTAACTCGTTATACTTCTCACTGGTTGAACGTCTGTTTGGTACTGGAGCTGAGTTAATTTCCGTCACCTGGACTACATTCCTATCTACCACCTCCCCCCTCACAGACACCTGACGGACTTCCCCACGTGTTTCCTGCGCCTGACCTATGACCTGGGGATCCCCACTGACCTGGCATTCCCTCAAATAGCTAATCTCCCTGTGGAATACCGTTTGAAAATAAGCTCTTAAGCCATCGAAATCTCCTAGACGAAAATTAGGAACGGTGGAGGTATTTTCAGTGGAACAGACATCCCAAATAAATTTGAACTTAATTTCTTCATGATCGCTATTACCAAGTCGTCCACCAACCTCTATATCGCTAATGATATTTTCTTTATTAGCTAAAACCAAATCTAGTATATTATTACCTCTGGTTGGCTCCCTGATATACTGAAAAAGGAAATTATCCTGTACTACCTCTAGAAATTCCTCTGACTCTGCATCTCCTGTCTGATTTCTCCAATCTATCCTTGGCAGATTAAGGTCCCCTACAATTATTACTAAGCTGGACTGTGATGCATTCCTAATTTCCTCCCAAAGGTATTTACTATCAGCTCTACTTAATTTAGGAGATCTGTAAATTGCTCCTAAGACTAATTTCTCCCTATTGTTACTAATTTCAACCCAGACACTTTCTGTGTCCCTATTTACTTAAAGTCTGCTTTATTGTAACAGTTTAATGAATCCTTTACATAAATAGCTACCCCTCCCCCCTTTCTTCCCTGACGGTTTGACACAAAAATATTATAGCCTTTTATCAGATATTCTGCTAAAAATTCTCGAGTGTCTGTATTTATCCAAGTTTCACTAATAATGGCAATGTCTATTTTCTCTGTACAAATTAAAGCCTTCAGTTCATTCATTTTAGTACGTAAACTCCGGCTGTTTGTGTAGTAAACTTTCAGATTATTACTAGTAGTTATGCCTTTACCTTGGCATTTACTGTTATTTATTTTATTACTAACTGGGAAACTCTTTACTTTACTAATATAACAATTTTTTGTACTATCGCTTATCGCCCTTCTATCATCGCTTGTTCTATCATCTATCATCGCCTGTTCAATTTGAGGTGCCTGAGTGGATGTATCTACACTATTGGTTGAACTTTTGTTCTTAATTTTGCAAGCATCGATGCATCTATCCAAACATGGTAAGAATGATGGCCGCGGTTTTTGTACTGAGATGCTCTGTGGATTTTTGAAGCAGCCGATGATTCCAGAAAATATAATGCCATGGTCCACTGTGCAGCTTACGAATGCAGAGATGGGCACAGGAATTCACGGAAGAGAGATGGCATTACATTTCACAAGTAAGAAATATACAGTATCTAGTGGCGACCATCATCCACTCACTTGATGTAGTGCTGCCTACTTCTTCCTTAGCCTTTATTATTTTTTTTATGTGCCTGCCCTCCTCTCTTCCCATTTCTCCCATCTTTCCTGTCACTTCTTTCCTTTACAGCTGGCTTTACATTGAGTGACAAGCCAAATGGTTTCCCGTAAGCAAAGAAACCATTTACAACGCTGGGTGGGCACAATATAACCAAACCATTCGTGCTACGTACGTGTCAACAAGTGGGTTGGTGGAGGGTTAGTGCCCCTCCCCGTAAAACAAATAACACAAAGTTAAATGGCCACCCTTTACGGGATTATGGCGCCTGGTAATAGATAGATAGATTGTTGCTAATTCTGTAAGATTACTACCCCCTGAGGAGGGGCGGGAAGATTCTTCTCCAGTATCCCTACATGAATGAGGCAACTAAAAAGGGCCCATTTATCTCCAGGCTTTCTCTCCATGTCCTCTTCTCTTCTGTTCACACTCTCTTGTAGATATTTCCATGTTTCTTCCGACCTTTATCAATTTGGACATTCAGTTTCATGGCATGGATAGCCTAAGGACTTCCCTTACCAATTCAACACCACTACTTCGATGTAAAACAGCTTCAACATCACTATCACTTCAACATTAATACCACACCATCTTTTTCCTTTCTGCCATATAGGGTAAGTTCTGCACTGCAGGAACCTATGGCGTTGTTTTAAATTCTTGGCTAAATGTACCTCATATAATTCGTTGCATTAGGCAGAAAAGAGAATCATAATCCATATATGTTTTTGTATTATAAGCGACGAGTGCGGGTGTTTCAATATGGCGGCCAGAGTCACGCTCGAGGCAGAGAGAGTCCCTCCATACTGTCAAGGCCTTGCATATATAAAGGCCGATTCACACGAGCTGAAGCGCGGCCTTTTTTTTTCGCCGATTTGCGGAGGAAAAATGCCGTTTTTCGGCATTTCTCCCGGAAAGGTGTTCACACGTACGGGGACTGCAGAGGCAGGAACGCGGTAACAGTGTTTACAACGATGGACCACCGTACCCGTAGTAGGTGTGCAGCTCTTGCACTTTTCCAACTTCAAGATGAGCCCTCACGGCCGCGATTTAGTTCCTGTGAATAGGCCTTTACTGCCACTCAGCTTTCCGGTGGCTTCAGGGGCCGTATGCATAAATTTTCTTAAACATAAATCATGTACAAGATTCCTTTAGCTTTAACTCATACCTAAATAATCATACTTTTATACTTGTACTTATATCAGATACACCCAAACTGGAATGAACGCTAAAGTGAGATTATTTGTGGTAGTAGTGTAAACGAGATGTCGTATTCGTCTTCGTTCCCAGAGCTTTGCCATGTTCGGTGCTTCCATTTAAATCGGCCCGGCATCTTTCTCCCGATTCCGGCAAAAAAAGACCGACATGTCGGTCTCTCAATACCGGCGAAAAAAGCAGCCGGAATTTCTACCGGGAAGCAAATTCCGGCAAAAAACGACCGCGATTTTGCTCGTGTGAACCGGCCTTAAGCTCAATGGCGGGTAGTGACCACACGCTATTTGGTGATCCGGTGAACACTGGCAACTCTCAGGCGTTTGTGGTGGGGGGGGGGGCTCCAGGGCAGGAAACAATCTGTGTGTGTGTGTGTGTGTGTGTGTGTGTGTTCTTACCTAATTGTATCTTTACAGGAATGAGTCAAGCTCGTACTGTCTTGTGTTTTAAACCATATTTATCGTCTATCTATCTATCTATAGCCCGACGCCCTAATCCCGCAAAGGGTGGCCGCAGACAAAACGCCTCCAAGTCACTCTGTCACCCACCATTTGATTACCCTCCCTCCAACTCACCCCCCCTCCCTCATATACCTCTCAACTCCATCCCTCCACCTCATCCTCGGTCTACCCCTCCCTCTCCCTCCCTCCACCTCACCTACATACACCCTCTTAGTCAGTCTTTCATTCTCCATTCTCTCCATATGTCCAAACCACCTCAGTGTATTTCTCCTAATCTTCTCAACCACATCCACATCTACCCCACAACGTTCCTTCACTTCTTCATTCGTCAACCTGTCCCTCCACGTCACTCCACATGCTCCTCTCAAGTAACTCATTTCCACTGCTCTCACTCTTGACTTGTTTCCCTCTTGCAAGGTCCACGCCTCGCTTCCATACGTCAGGGTAGGGATCACAATACCATCATGCAGTGACTTCTTAACTTCCATACTCACCTCCCTATTTCTCATCCATACTTTCAGTGTACCAACAACCTTCCTTCCCTGCTGTACCCTTTCATGTACTTCATCCCCCAAAGTTCCATCCTTACTCATCACACTACCCAGGTACTTGAATGCACTCACATTCTCCATATCCTCACCATCCAACCTCACTGCACACTCTGTGACTCCATTCCTCTCAAACACCATAACTTTACTTTTGTTTACATTAACTTTCAGCTTCCTCCTCCTACACTGTCCCAAATTCATTCACCAAACCTTGCAACTTCCATTCATCTTCACTCAACAGTACTGTATCATCATATCGTACATATCCTTAAATTTGTGAATTGTTTTGGCACACACTAATTCATTCGGTAGTGCATTCCATTGATCAATTGCTCTGTTTGGGAAACTGAATTTCCGTACGTCTTTATCACCTCTCTTTTTATGCAGTTTTTTGCAGTGTCCTCTTGCTGATGCTTCTCCATATGTTAAGTAATCATTTATGTCTATTTTCTCCTTTCCTGATATGCACTTATATAGCATTATCATGTCACCTCTTTTCCTTCTCTCCTGTAGTGTTGGTAGATTCAGTTTATTTAGTCTTTTTTAGTAGCTTAGGTCCCTTAAGCTTGGTATCCATCTTGTAGCGGCCCTTTGAACTTTTTCAATCTTGTCTATATGCTTTTTGAGATGAGGACTCCAGACTACTGATGCATATTCCAGGGTTGGTCTAATGAATGATGTTATTATCCTTCTTAGCATGTCTTCATTTATGTATGTGAATGCTATTCTCATATTTGCAAGCAGTGTATACATGTTCCGTACCTTCTCGCTGATGTGGTCAGCCGGAGATAGTCTGTTACTGATAATCACACCTAGGTCTTTCTTTCTTTCTGATGTGTATAGGGTTTTATTTCCTAACTTATAATCCCAATCAGGTCTTTTTCCACTTTTACCAAACTTGATTACATGACACTTGTCCACAATGAATTCCATTTGCCATGTACTACTCCATTCATGAAGTTTATTTAATTCTTCTTGTAGCTCTTTACAAGAGTCTGTGTTAGTAATTCTCCTTTGTATTTTTGCGTCATCTGCATACATATTCAGATAGCTCTCATTTCCAGTGTTACTGTTTATATCATTTATATACACTAAAAATATGATTGGTGCCAGCACTGAACCCTGTGGTACTCCACTAGTCACTTCTTTCCATGATGAGTAGTTTCCTCTTAGTACTGTCCTCATTTCTCTTTTTTTGAGAAAGTCTTGCATCCAACAAAACAGTTTGCCTCGAATTCCTCCTTGATGGTACAGTTTCCATAAAAGTCTTTGGTGTGGTACTGTGTCAAAAGCTTTCTTGAAATCTAAATAGATACTGTCCACCCATCCTTCCCTTTCCTGTATTGTGTTTGTTACTCTGTCATAGTAGCTCAACAGATTAGTAACACATGATTTTCCTTTTCTGAAACCAAACTGTCTTTCTGTTATCATATTGTGTTCTTCTAGATGATTTACCCAAGCTTTTCTTATAAGTTTTTCTAATACCTTGCTTACAACACTGGTAAATGATACTGGTCGGTAGTTGAGTGGATTTTGTCTATTTCCTTTCTTGAATAGGGGGACAATATTTGCTTTTTTCCAAATATCAGGTAGTTTACCTTGACTCAAGGATTTCTTGAAAATTAAAAATAATGGTTTACTTAACTCCTTTGCGCATTCTCGTAATACCCAACATGAAATTTCATCAGGACCACTTGCTTTTCCTCTGTCTAATATACTTAACTCCTCCTGTATTACTTTTTCTGCTATTTGTATATCTGGTAGTATGTGTGGAAATGCGTGTTGCACATAGTCCCTCTCAAAATTTTTTTCTTCTGTAAAAACTAATTGGAAATTCTTATTTAGTGCTTCACAAATATCTTTCTCTTGTGTATAAGTGATTCCCTCGTCCGTAATGGATTGTATTATATCTTTTACTTTGGTTTTGCTTCTGATATAGGTGTAAAACAGCTTTGGTTGATCACTACTTTTATTTATTATACCCTCCTCAAACTGTTTTTGGGCCTCCCTCCTTATTCTTGTATAGTCGTTTCTTGCCTGTTTGTAATTATTATACGCCCTTTCACTATTGTGTCTTCTGTATCTATTCCACAACAAATCTCTTCTTTCTTTTGATTTTTTACATTTTGTATTGAACCATTTCTGTGTTTTCTTATCTGCTTCTTTGTGCTGTGGGATGTACTTCTGGACTCCTATTTCATAAAATTCACAAAAATTTTTATATACAGCATTTAAATCTTGTCCTCTAAGCTCATTTTCCCAATCAGCTTCTAAGAAATACTTCTTTAGGTCTTGATAATTTCCCTTTTTATAGTTTAGGCTCTTTTTGTAACTGTCATTGCTGTTTACTATGTCATATGCTATCCTGAAGTTATAATTTAGTATTGCATGATCGCTTTTTTCGAGTGGAGGGTGATATATTAAATTGTCAATATCATTTTCTTGCCTAGTAAATATTAGATCTAGCACTGAAGGTACATCAAGTCCTCTTTTTCTGGTGGTTTCCCTCACATGTTGCGTTAAGAAAAACTCTTGTACGAGATCCAGGAGCTTTTGGTCCCAACAGCTTTCCTGGCTATTTATATCTAGAGTATTCCAATTTATATTTGTATTGAAGTCCCCAGTTAGTATAATTCTTTCCGATTTCTCTTCCATTTTATGTAGCAATGATCTTATACTCTGAATTGTACTCTCTGCTAGGTCCTCATATTCGTCTCTTTCCCATGTGTTTGATCTGGGTGGCATGTACAGCTCCGTTCAGAAGTTCGTACTACACCCAAAGTGGAAGGCACAAGCAGCAAATACCGGAACAGTTTCAGTCACACGACGAATGCGAAAATTGAGATGAAACGGATATTTATACAGATATTGGCAAGTATTATTGCATATTAATGAAGGAAATACGTGGACATTATGCGGTTGTGATGAAAATACGTATACAAGTAATAAGTTACAATACACAAATAGAGGGAAATGAAATCTGATATGAATCAATAAGTGATTTGTGAGCTGACTATTCTCCCAATGAAACACACACACACACACACACACACACACACACACACACACACACACACACACACACACACACACACACACACACACACACACACACACACACACACACACACACACACACACACACACAAAACACACACATGCACACACACAAACATACAAACACACACACGCACACACAAACACACATACACGCACAAACAAACACACTCACACAAACACACGCACACACAAACACACACACACACAAACACACAACACAAACTCATGAGAACAACAACAATAACAACAACAGCCACCACCACCACAGTCTCCGCCACTTGCCACCCACCACCATCAACGCCGCCGCCGCCACCGCCCACCACCACCGCCGCCACCCACCAACACCCACAATCCACCATCACCGCCGCCGCAACCACCGTCCACCACCACCGACGCATTAACAAATCGCATAATTGTGGAGGAAAAGACATTGCAATAGTTTACTTCATCCGTCCTGTTTGTATGGGAGGGCCAAGGAACACATTATATTTATTACGTGTGAGTAATCTTGCAGCTGTGGCTCAGTGGGTTAGAGCGCTCCGCTCTGACCGAAGGTTCGGGGGATCGAATCCACCCAAGGGTCATTGGTAGACATCAGGAAGGGCATCCGGTCATAAAATGCTACACGCTCTAGTTCAGAAGTCCTCTACCCAGGGGCAACGCATTAGCCCTTCGGGGATACCTGGCGTAAAACCATATATATATATATATATATATATAATCTTGCATCTAATAGGTGGATAATATACAAGCATAATTATACGGAAGTTTTCAGACAAAAAAGGCAATTTTATTTCTATTTCTATTTTATAGTCAACAATATACTGTATATATATATATATATATATATATATATATATATATATATATACACACACACGAGTATAATCTGTATTATATCTATATCTATCTATATTATTTCTATATCTGTCTCTATATCATATCTAATTATCTATATCATATCTATATCTACATCTTTATTATATCTATCTATCTAACTATCTATAATATATGTCTATTGTAACTATTATATCTAGCTATTGTGTCTATTATATTTATCTATCTCGATCTATCTATCAACATTATCTATCCATCTATCTATATAATATGCATACATATCCTTAATATAATGATAACTGTTGCCTAACTTTTCACATCAATATCGGGTCCAGCCTGCCTCTTTCAATCACTGCTTGCAACCTATCAGGCATGGAGCTTACAAGGCCACGGATGAACTTGTGTTTGCGCCGGCAAAGTTTCTGCTGGGCGTTTACGTGGTCGAGGAGATCATTTCTTGTCCTCTCGTCTCCTGGCTGCCAGGAATTAATCATGTCAGCTCAAACATGTTTGTTACATTTAGATTGGCCCCTTTGGCGGGCCAGTCTGAGAGGTGAAGTATGTCTTGTCTCTGAAACCACTGCCGTACTACACGTGCGGTGTGGATGGGGCACCGGTCATGCATGGAAATTACAGGTCCATCTTGGAACGGGAAACCCTTTGCACGTAAAGATGGCAGGGAACGTTCCTTCAGGATATGGACACACTGGTCAGCAGTAAAACTCCCCTCGATGCTGAACATGTCACCGAGGCCATGTAGAGTCAGGTATCCCCAGATGTTACAGGTAACGTGACCCGTTCGTGCCTCCTCACAAATGTCGACCCTCTCGCATCTGCATGCGAAATATATATATATATATATATATATATATATATATATATATATATATATATATATATATATATATATATATATATATAATGTATTGTTGCAGCCATTAGACAGAATACTAGTTGATGACATGCCCCCCTAACCTTATATTATTTAGAACTGATCACAGTTTTTCTCGGCACTAATGTCTTTATACAAAGAAAATAGAGGCAAAGAGTAGAAGGAATCATGTCTTTTTCCAGGATAATATGAACAGAATAAGACCAAAACAAGGGATCCTGATTATTTTGGATGCCTGGTCATATTGCCTTTAAAAGACTGGAAATCAAGGACGGAGGGGTATGCAGACTGCGGAAGACAGCTTCATTATTGACCTATTCCATAGGTGAAAGTTTGAATATCGGTTAATTATTGTAACAGCGAGGTGAACAGAAAACAGATGACTGCAACGAAGACGAAGCCTTGGGGGGGGGGGGGAATAACAGTACGGAATTTTATCAGTAATAAAAATGGTAATATCATATACCTGGTGTTGTTTCTTCTCCAGCAGTGAACCCTACCATGCGAGGTGGAGGAGAAACACTTCTCATCCGTGAAGATGACTCGCGACCAAAAGTCTAGATTCTTCTGAAAGTAGCATTGAGCAAAGGCTAACCTTCCCTCTCTGTGTTGTTGTATCAGGCTTTCCATCATTGCTGGAATTCTATAGTGTATACCAGCGTCATGCAGCCTTCGCCTGACAGTCAGCGCGGACACATCTCACTGAAGACTGTCCCTTATGGCCACCGAGATCGTAAGAGGTGTTGCCCCTGCTGCTGCGACAATAGCAGCATCTCCAGCCTGGGTGGTTCTTCGAGGGGCTCCCGTCCTTTCTAACATGAAAGTATTCGCTATTAGTAAATATGGCACTAAATATGGCACTAATAAAAATCAACGCCGAAAGTCTAGTTTGGGAAAACATTACGAGTATGTATACTTGTGCTGAAATATATTGTATGATATGAAAATATTGTTACAAGGGCAACAGTTGTACTAAACAAACTGCTGCCCATAAAGATACTGGCGTAGCGAGACTAAATGCAGCTCAAGGCCGGATATTCTAGTTTCACCCCATCACTGCACGGGACAGCCCTGCAGAGGCGATTGCTTGACGGTGGTCAAGGCTCTGCGCTGGCCAGACAGACCAGGGTTACACAACAACAACAACAACAACAACAACAACAACAACAACAACAGCTACATCAAGAGATGGGAATTGAAGTCTCGTTCTTAGAATGACTAGGACTGATTTGTATGTGACCATCATAAATCAAAACCCTGTCAGCTCCATCCAAAGAAACGTAAACACAAATATCCATTTCACTGAGATGCCTGGATGCACAGCGTTCGAAATAATGTGGCACTATGCATTGGAAAAAGACATCCTAAGACATTTCAACAATTAACTAGTCGTATACAAGAAAGGCAGATTACTAGTTAACAGATGCATCACAGAGCGGGTGAGAGGATGGGGCAAGGCTAGTGCCTTGTTTCAGTCGTAATGGAGGAGAGAAACAAGCAGAGAATTAAGAGGAACAGTGGTGTGTGTGTGTGTGTGTGTGTGTGTGTGTGTGTGTGTGTGTGTGTGTGTGTGTGTGTGTGTGTGTGTGTGTGTGTGTGTGTTTCATATTTTTTACATCTTTTACATAGCTGACTTTTTATCGTTTAACTGAAGAGAAGTAGAAAACAGGAGAGTAGGTACTGTAAGTGAGGGAACGAGGGAGGGATTTGAGTGAGGGATTAGAGGCTAAGCCATGTTTGATACCCACGGGAGCTACCTGCCGTCCAGAGTTGCCAAAGCTACGTTTTTGTCAGGACTGGCCAGCCACCCCTGGACCACGGACGTCCAGAGGACCAGAAGTGTCAGTGTGTGTACAGCAACAGTAAGTGGAGGAATATTTCGTGTTGCTGAACTCTTCGTTTGATAGGATAATACACTCTTCATGAACATGCTCTCTACTCAACACCAGGCAAGGTAAGGAAGAACCTCTGGTAATTGTTGCAGTGATCTTCATGGGAGAATTATCTTTAGTTTCATAATATTTGAAGTAATTGGACAATACTGTACTGTGACACGAGGTCTCAGCCAGCAGGCGTGTATTCCACAGATAGTAAATCTAACTTAGCTAATAAAGATATTAATAAATCGGAAAGCGAGAGAGATTTGGGAGTCATGGTCAGTAAAGACCTCAGACCAAAGCAACAGTGTATAAATGCTAGAAATAATGCAAATTGGGTCTTAGTATTTATTTCGCGAAGAGTGAGCAGTAGGACATCTAAAGTTATATTACAACTTTATATCCCATTATTAAGGACACATCTAGACTATGCCTTGCCGTTTTGGTGTCCGTAATATAGAATGGACAAATTTTCCGCGTGGACGGCTGTCTGTACTGACTGCAGAATCACGAATCTATCGGTGGACCGGGAACAGATGTGAATGCAGATGATTACAGGTTTAACGAAAGGAGATTATAACAGAGGCTGTGTCAGAGAACTGTTCAGAGCAACGACAATTTTACAATGAACATGTCTTTGGTCAATAAATGTACCGTCGCGAGCACTCAGACAAAAGCACGTGCCTTCAGAGTTCATGCAAGTGCCCACCACCTGTTCCCCGCCAACTGCGAAAGAAGGAAGCACCACGTTTTTCATTGTTGTCTTCATTTTGTCACTTTATTTATGATTGGGGGGGTTTATTTAAGGTTTGGTTAATTTATTTCCTACAAGAGAAATTGAGGGCTTTCAAGGTTAGGTTAAGTGGTGATCGTAGTTAATATCATGGGATTCTGAGGGGAGTGAAGGCCCCACATTAATATAGATTAGGTTACGTTATGTTAATTGTATTTTGGTCAAGTTTTGCCTTTTTAAAAATTGTTTTTGGTCCTATTTTGGGTCATTAAACCCACTTTAAGCATCTGTCCACGAAAAGGATTCGAAAAACACCTGAAATGAAACAAAAGCACTCGGGGATTGAATGCTAATCACCGGCCAAAGTATGTTGTTGGCCAAGGTATGGTACATGGACATTGAAAGCTGGACACTCGGGGGCTGAGCTGATAGTTTCTTTTTCCTTTTCGATTTTTCCACTAAATCTTCGTCCATATGAGACGTACCTCCCCATCCCCTTCCTTTCCTCACCTGCTGTCTGTCCAAACCATATGACCCAGAAAGGCTGGTTATTCCCAGGGGACAAGTTGTCACTCCTCACCTCTCTCTCTCTCTCTCTCTCTCTCTCTCTCTCTCTCTCTCTCTTACGATGTTATTTGTCTGGACTTTAGTAAAGGTTTTGATAGGGTCCCACACGAAAGGTTAGTTAGAAAGGTTCGAGCACACGGTAAAGACGGCGATATCTTAAAATGGATAGAATCCTGGCTGAAAGGACGAATACACGAAGGCCAAGATAGATATATTCTTTCAAAACCGTTTAGAACTAATAATTCAGAACCTAGATGGTTAAACAACAGATTAAAATCTCTCATAGGCCAAAGGAAAGGAATATATAGAAAAATAAAACGTGGAGAAGAACACTTACGTAACCGGTACACAATTTTAAATAGAGAAGTAAAGAGGGAGATAAGAAAAGCAAAGAGAAGTTATGAAATTAAGGTTGCTAGTGAATCAAAAGAAAACCCCATGGATTTTTATCAAATGTACCGAACGAAAAATAAAGATAGGATAGGACCACTGAGAACAGAATCAGGTGACATTACCAGTGAAGATAAAGAAATGTGCTCCATCCTAAATAATTATTTCATATCAGTATTCACCAAGGAAAATCAAGACCTGGTCCCTCAAGCAGCAAATATTTACGATGAGAATACGGAAAATATTCTTAGTAAAATAACCATTAGTAAGGAGGATGTATTGAAAGAAATTAATAAGTTAAAACTTCAAAAATCGCCAGGTCCGGACGATATATATGCAAAAATTATAAAGGAAACCAAAGAAGAATTATGTCAGCCACTTTTAACGTTATTTAATGACTCTTTAAGTTCAGGAGAAGTTCCAGAGGCGTGGAAAACCGCAAACGTAGTGCCCATCTTTAAAAAGGGTGATAAATCAGCTGCGTCGAATTATCGTCCGATAAGTCTAACGTCAATAGTAGGAAAAATGTTAGAGTCAATTTTGGCAAATAATATTAGAGAACACTTAGAAAAATTTAATCTTATAAACGAAAGTCAGCACGGATTCAGGCAAGGACGATCCTGCCTCACAAATTTGTTGTCATTCTACTCGGAGGTCTATGAGGCAGTAGATAGCGATAAAGCTTACGATGTTATTTATCTGGACTTTAGTAAAGCTTTTGATAGGGTCCCACACGAAAGGTTAGTTAGAAAGGTTCGAGCACACGGTATAGACGGCGATATCTTAAAATAGATAGAATCCTGGCTGAAAGGACGAAAGCAGAGAGTATTAATAAACGGAACTAAGTCGGACTGGGGATTAGTAACTAGCGGTGTACCACAGGGTTCAGTACTCGGTCCCTTATTATTTATCATATATATAAGTTCCGGACGTCATGTATCATTTTTGTCATTCTTCTCTGTACATTTTCTAACGAATTAATATCCAATCTATAGTAAGGACACCAAAATTGTACTGCGTAGTCTAAATGTGGCCTTACTAATGCTAGATAAAGTTTCAGTATTACTTTTGATGATCTATTGCTCACGCTTCTCGAAATAAATCCTAGGACCCTATTTGCTTTATTTCTCGCATTAATACACTGATGCCATGGTTTAAGTTCGTTACCAACCATAACCCCTAGATCCCTCTCGCATTCCGATTTACTATTTTCTTTGTTATCTAAGCTGTATTTAGTGTCTCCAGTGGTCTTGCCTACGTTAAGCACTTTACATATTTCAACGTTAAATTCCAATTGCCAAGTTTTAGACCATTTGGACAATGTATTGAGGTCTTTTTGTAAGTTATGGCAATCGTCAGTCGAGTTAATGATACGCCCTATTTTTGTATCATCGGCAGATTTGCTGATGCTGCTATTGACTCCTAAGTCTAGATCATTTATATATATAATAAATAATAAGGGACCGAGTACTGAACCCTGTGGTACACCGCTAGTTACTAATCCCCAGTCCGACTTAGTTCCATTTATTAATAAGAACATAAGAACATAAGAAGAGAGGATAACTGGAGTAGGCCGGTTGGCCAATGCTAGGCAGCTCCTAGAAGAGTAACTGAACTACTAGAATGAGATAAGGATAGCAACGAAGAAGGCTCTCCCCCGCCCTCCAAACCCTCCAGCCGAAGCCGGCAGGAAAAAGTCAGAAAGAACACCACGCCGTATAGAAAAACTGGCGTGGACATTTTACAGGAAAGGGTGAAAGGAGAATAGAGACAATCATAGTGTAACCTGAAAAGAATTTTTTTTTGAATTAGTATTGGTTATACGATTTTCTTTATTCTATATCCACCCCTTATTTGTCATATGCTTATCTAGCCTATGCTTGAAACTCTCAATGGAAGAGGCAGCAACTACTTTACTAGGTAGCTTATTCCATTCGTCTACTACTCTATTACCAAACCAATTTCTACCGATTTCCTTACTGAAACGGAATTTTTCTAGTTTGAAACCATTATTTCTAGTTCTATCCTGTATGCTGACTTTAAGTACCTGTTCAGACGTGCTAGAGACCTGAGGTAGTGTTGTGCTAGTGTGTTTTAGTGATCTGTGTTAGTGTGTTGTAGTGATCAGCGATAGTGCTGTGCTAGTGACCCGTGAAAGTGTTGTGCTAGTGCGTTGTGGTGACCCGTAGTGACCCGTGATAGTGCTGTGCTACCTTGTGTGAACTAGTGCGTAATGGCTTCCTCGGCAGAGAGCTGTGTCCCCACTGCAGGTATTGAAAAGGACTACCTTGAATTAAAGGAGGAACTTCTCGAACTGAAGCGGGAGGTACAAATTCTCAGGCAGGAGAAGGCACAAATGAGGGAATTGTTGGAGGAGATGTTGGTGGAGAAAGAGAAAAAGGCTGAAGGTTGGAAACTAGTTAACAAGGGTGCAACGAAGTTCACTCTTAAGAAGCAAACGGAAGTTAAGACCACTAATGCCTTCGACGCACTACGGGAAGAATGTGAAGGGAAGGCAGAGAGGGAAGTAGAGGAGAAGGAAGGTGAGAGAACTTCCAGTACAGGTAAGTATAATCAGAACAAAAAAGGTAAGAAAAATGTTGTTGTTGTTGGAGACTCCCAGGTGAGATATCTAAACAGGGCCATGTATACTCCACTCGCTAAACATGTGTGTCTTCCAGGGGCCAGGGTGGCTAATGTGGTAGAAAACATTTCAAATATCGTAAAGGAACGTGGTGACAAACCCACTGTGTGCCTCAGTGTAGGAGGCAATGATATTAGTAGCCGTAAGAGTGAGGTACTGTGGAAAAGGTACAAGTTGATGTTAGAAAAGGTTAGGGAGAGGGGAGGAACCCCTGTAGTGCTTGGTGTTCTACCAAGGTGGCGGATGGAAGGGAATGGTTGAGCAGGGCAATAGGGTTTAATTGCCGCCTTGAAAGGTATTGCAAAGATAATGCAATACCTTTCATAGACAGCTGGGACCGGTTTTATGGACGGAGTGCCTTGTATAGTTGGGATGGGACTCATCTTAGCAGGCAGGGAGTTACTGTTTTAGCTGGAATGATAGATAGGGAGTTGGAGGGATTTTTTCAAGATTGAGAAGTAGGTGTACAGGAAGATGCAGCAACTACACTCAGAAATCATTATTGCCATGTTTGGATAGATGCATCAATACTTGCAAAATTAAGAACAAAAGGTCAACCAATAGTGTAGATACATCCACTCAGGCACCTCAAATTGAGCAGGCGATAATAGATGATAGAACAAGCGATGATAGAAGGGCGATAAGCGATAGTACAAAAAATTGTTATATTAGTAAAGTAAAGAGTTTCCCAGTTAGTAATAAAATAAATAACAGCAAATGCCAAGGTAGAGGCATAACTACTAGTAATAATCTGAAAGTGTACTACACAAACAGCCGGAGTTTACGTACTAAAATGGATGAACTGAGGGCTTTAATTTGTACAGAGAAAATAGACATTGCCGTTATTAGTGAAACTTGGATGAATACAGACACTCGAGAATTTTTAGCAGAATATCAGATAAAAGGCTATAATATTTTTGTGTCAAACCGTCAGGGAAGAAAGGGGGGAGGGGTAGCTATTTATGTAAAGGATTCATTAAACTGTTACAATAAAGCAGACATTAAAGTAAATAGGGACACAGAAAGTGTCTGGGTTGAAATTAGTAACAGTAGGGAGAAATTAGTCTTAGGAGCAATTTACAGATCTCCTAAATTAAGCAGAGCTGATAGTAAATACCTTTGGGAGGAAATTAGGAAAGCATCACAGTCCAGCTTAGTAATAATTGAAGGGGACCTTAATCTGCCAAGGATAGATTGGAGAAATCAGACAGGAGATGCAGAGTCAGAGGAATTTCTAGAGGTAGTACAGGATAATTTCCTTTTTCAGTATATCAGGGAGCCAACCAGAGGTAATAATATACTAGATTTGGTTTTAGCTAATAACGAAAATATCAATAGCGATATAGAGGTTGGTGGACGACTTGGTAATAGCGATCATGAAGAAATTAAGTTCAAAATTATTTGGGATGTCTGTTCCACTGAAAATACCTCCACCGTTCCTAATTTTCGTCTAGGAGATTTCGATGGCTTAAGAGCTTATTTTCGAACGGTATTCCACAGGGAGATTAGCTATTTGAGGGAATGTCAGGTCAGTGGGGAACCCCAGGTCATAGGTCAGGCGCAGGAAACACCTGGGGATGTCCGTCAGGTGTCTGTGAGGGGGGAGGTGGTAGATAGGAATGTAGTCCAGGTGACGGAAATTAACTCAGCTCCAGTACCAAACAGACGTTCGACCAGTGAGAAGTATAACGAATTAATAAATATAATACACGGAGGCCAAGATAGATATATTCCTTCAAAACCGTTTAGAACTAATAATTCAGAACCTAGATGGTTAAACAACAGATTAAAATCTCTCATAGGCCAAAGGAAATGAATATATAGAAAAATAAAACGTGGAGAGGAACACTTACGTAACCTATACACAATTTTAAATAGAGAAGTAAAGAGGGAGATAAGAAAAGCAAAGAGAAGTTATGAAATTAAGGTTGCCAGTGAATCAAAAGAAAACCCCAAGGGTTTTTATCAAATGTACCGAACGAAAAATAAAGATAGGATAGGACCACTCAGAACAGAATCAGGTGACATTACCAGTGAAGATAAAGAAATGTGCTCCATCCTAAATAATTATTTCATATCAGTATTCACCAAGGAAAATCTAAGCCTGGTCCCTCAAGCAGCAAATATTTACGATGAGAATACGGAAAATATTCTTATTAAAATAACCATTAGTAAGGAGGACGTATTGAAAGAAATTAATTAGTTAAAACCTCAAAAATCGCCAGGTCCGGACGATATATATGCAAAAATTATAAAGGAAACCAAAGAAGAATGATGTCAGCCACTTTTAACGTTATTTAATGACTCTTTAAGTTCAGGAGAAGTTCCCGAGGTGTGGAAAACCGCAAACGTAGTGCCCATCTTTAAAAAGGGTGATAAATCAGCTGCGTCGAATTATCGTCCGATAAGTCTAACGTCAATAGTAGGAAAAATGTTTGAGTCAATTTTGGCAAATAAGATTAGAGAACACTCAGAAAAGTTTAATCTTATAAACGAAAGTCAGCACGGATTCAGGCAAGGACGATCCTGCCACACAAATTTGTTGTCATTCTACTCGGAGGTCTATGAGGCAGTAGATAGCGATAAAGCTTACGATGTTATTTATCTGGACTTTAGTAAAGCTTTTGATAGGGTCCCACACGAAAGGTTACTTAGAAAGGTTCGAGCACACGGTATAGACGGCGATATCTTAAAATGGATAGAATCCTGGCTGAAAGGACGAAAGCAGAGAGTATTAATAAATGGAACTAAGTCGGACTGGGGATTAGTAACTAGCGGTGTACCACAGGGTTCAGTACTCGGTCCCTTATTATTTATCATATATATAAATGATCTAGACTTAGGAGTCAATAGCAGCATCAGCAAATTTGCCGACGATACAAAAATAGGGCGTATCATTAACTCGACTGACGATTGCCATAACTTACATAAAGACCTCGATACATTGTCCAAATGGTCTAAAACTTGGCAAATGGAATTTAACGTTAAAAGATGTAAAGTACTTAACGTAGGCAAGACCATTGGAGATATTAAATACAGCTTAGATAACAAAGAAATTAGCAAATCGGAATGCGAGAGAGATCTAGGAGTTATGATTAGTAACGACCTTAAACCAAGGCAACAGTGCATTAACGCGAGAAATAAAGCAAATAGGGTCCTAGGATTTATTTCGAGAAGCGTGAGCAATAGATCATCTAAAGTAATACTAAAACTTTATCTAGCATTAGTAAGGCCACATTTAGACTACGCAGTACAATTTTGGTGTCCTTACTATAGAATGGATATTAAATCGTTAGAAAATGTACAGAGAAGAATGACTAAAATGATACATGACGTCCGGAACCTGGCATATAAAGACAGACTGAAAAGACTAAGTCTGCATTCGCTAGAGAGGCGTAGAGTAAGGGGAGACTTAATTGAGGTGTTTAAGTGGATGAATGGTATAAATAAGGGAGATATTAGCAAGGTACTTAAAGTGAGCATACAGGATAGAACTAGAAATAATGGTTTCAAACTAGAAAAATTCCGTTTTAGTAAGGAAATCGGTAGAAATTGGTTTGGTAATAGAGTAGTAGACGAATGGAATAAGCTACCTAGTAAAGTAGTTGCTGCCTCATCCATTGAGAGTTTCAAGCATAGGCTAAATAAGCATATGACTAATAAGGGGTGGATATAGAAAAATGAAAATCTTATAACCAGTACTATAGTAGCCGCAGCGAATTCCTGCAGTTGTTCTCTGTAAATATGTTCCAATGTTTTATTTATGTTATAATACTTATATCACAGTAAAGTTATACTTTGCACTGACATTATTATTCACTCCTACAGAACCTTGAGAGAGAGAGAGAGAGAGAGAGAAGGGGGGGGACACTCCTCACCTCTCTCTCTCTCTCTCTCTCTCTCTCTCTCTCTCTCTCTCTCTAGCATGCAGACCCAAACTTAAAAGGACTTGCCCAGCATAGGCCAACCGGCCTACTGCAGGTGTTCTCTTGAAATATGTTCCAGTGTTTTATCTTTTTTTTAATACTTATTTCACAGTAAACGAATTCTTTGCACTGACGTTATTCACTCCAACAGAACCTTGAGAGAGAGAGAGAGAGAGAGAGAGAGAGAGAGCAGATGCGTTTATGAAGTGAAGTCTTTGAAGATGAGCTTCTCAGGTGTGTGTGTGTGTGTGTGTGTGTGTGTGTGTGTGTGTGTGTGTGTGTGTAGTGACAGCTGAGTAGGGAAGAGGAGGGATAGGATTAACGGGGTGGGGGTGGGGGGGATGGGAGACAGGAGTCGTGAACGAAGAGTGACGGACAAGCTGAGGGAAAAGAGAAAATATAACATTTGCCTCACCTCACCTGTCCAGGTTTCTCTGTACAAGCCGTAAACCTTATGTGAAGAAAAGTAGCAAAGCTCTACGGAATTCAGTCATCGTGTTTCACAGAAAGCCAGTCCATATTGAAAAATATAATTACTGAGGCTGGCATTCAGTCGTCTTTGATCAAATCCACACCAAAAAAAAAAAAAAAAAAATCGACTCATGCACACCCATATAGTTGCTATTTCTTGAAGGTTTGATGAAAATTCGTCCACAACTTTTCGAGATATTCTGGCAACACACACACACACACACACACACACACACACACACACACACACACACAACTATAATGCTCCTCCATCCTAAAGGTGGGCGATAATAAGGTCAAGGAAAAAAAAATGTAATTTGAAGCACAGTACTTAAATATTTTTATCGCAAACTGTTTATGGCCATGTTTTCGTTGGCCTAGACCAGGAGAATTTCTAGTTCCTCCTCCCTAGTGATTTAAGTTCTTGTCGATATGTTTGCCTTAGACGTCCTCGGTAGCGTGTGTATACTGGATCCCACCGACTTGAAGCGTCAGTGGCTGGTAGTATTAAACAACCTTTTCCCACAAGCAACTTCTTTGTCGCTCCAGCCGTAGTTTTAGAGCGAAGAGGTTCATCTTACATAAGAACATAAGAAGAGAGGATAACTGCAGTAGGCCGGTTGGCCCATGCTAGGCAGCTCTTAGAAGAGTAACTGAACTACTAGAATGAGATAAGGATAGGAAAGAAGAAGGCTCTCCCCCGCCCTCCAAGCCCTCCAGCCGAAGCCGGCAGGAAAAAGTCAGAAAGAACACCACGCAGTATAGAAAAACTGGCGTGGACATTTTACAGGAAAGTGTGAAAGGAGAGTAGAGACTATCATAGTGTAACCTGAAAAGGAAAAATTATGAATTAGTATTGGTTATAAGATTTTCATTTTTCTATATCCACCCCTTATTAGTCATATGCTTATCTAGCCTATGCTTGAAACTTTCAATGGAAGAGGCAGCAACTACTTTACTAGGTAGCTTATTCCATTCGTCTACTACCCTATTACCAAACCAATTTCTACCGATTTCCTTATTGAAACGGAATTTTTCTAGTTTGAAACCACTATTTCTAGTTCTATCCTGTATGCTCACGTTAAGTACCTTGCTAATATCTCCCTTATTTATACCCTTCATCCACTTAAACACCTCATTTAAGTCTCCCCTTACTCTACGCCTCTCTACCGAGAGAATTGTTATCCATTTCGCCTAGCAGGCGAAATTTCGCTCACCGTGAATCACTTTGCCTAGCGGGTCGCAAAACTGGCTGGCATGTTAGCCACTTTTGTCCCAGTGTGACAGCACTTTTAGTTCCACATATTAATACTCTCTGCTTTCGTCTTTTCAGCCAGGATTCTATCCATTTTAAGATATCGCCGTCTAAACCGTGTGCTCGAACCTTTCTAACTAACCTTTCGTGTGGGACCCTATCAAAAGCTTGACTAAAGTCAAGATAAATAATATCGATGAGTTTTGGAGAGTGTGTAAGGAGCGGAATCTAAAGGTAAATGTAGGGAAGAGTAAAGTGATGGTCTTTGAGAGAGGTGAAGTCAGTGAATGTACAGCGAGGTTCGATGGTGAGGAATTGGAAAATGTGAGTACGTTTAAGTACTTGGGTAGTGTAATGAGTAAGGAGGGAGGTTTGGAGGGTGAAGTGCTTGAAAGGGTACGGCAGGGAAGAAAGGTTGCTGGTTCTTTGAAAGCAGTGATAAGAAACAGGGAAGTGAGCATGGAAGTGAAAAAGTTACTACATGACAGTATTGTGATACCAACTCTAACGTACGGAAGTGAAGCTTGGACGTTGCTGGAAGGACACAAGTCAAGAGTGAGAGCAGTGGAAATGAGTTATTTAAGAGGAGCCTGTGGAGTCACATGGAGAGACAGGCTGACGAATGAGAATATAAAGGAGCGTTGTGGTGTTGATGTGGATGTGATAGGAAGCGTTATGAGGAGCACACTGAGGTGGTTTGGCCATGTGGAGAGGATGGAGGGTGAAAGACTGACGAAGAGAGTGTATGTGAGTGAGGTGGAGGGGGGGAAGAGGGAGGGGGAGGCCGAGGATGAACCTAAGAACATAAGAAGAGAGGATAACTGCAGTAGGCCGGTTGGCCCATGCTAGGCAGCTCCTAGAAGAGTAACTGAACTACTAGAATAAGATAAGGATAACAAAGAAGAAGGCTCTCCCCCGCCCTCGAAACCCTCCAGCCGAAGCCGGCAGGAAAAGGTCAGAAAAAACACCACGCCGCATAGAAAAACTGGCGTGGACATTTTACAGGAAAGTGTGAAAGGAGAATAGAGACTATCACAGTGTTACCTGAAAAGGAAAAATTATGAATTAGTATTGGTTATAAGATTTTCTTTTTTCTATATCCACCCCTTATTAGTCATATGGTTATCTAGCCTATGCTTGAAACTCTCAATGGAAGAGGCAGCAACTACTTTACTAAGTAGCTTATTCCATTCGTTTATTACTCTATTACCAAACCAATTTCTACCGATTTCCTCACTGAAACGGATTTTTTTTTAGTTTGAATCCATTATTTCTAGTTCTATCCTGTATGCTCACTTTAAGTACCTTGCTGATATCTCCCTTATTAATACCCTTCATCCACTTAAACACCTCAATTAAGTCTCCCCTTACTCTACGCCTCTCTAGCGAATGCAGACTTAGTCTTTTCAGTCTGTCTTCATATGACAGGTTCCGGACGTCATGTATCATTTTTGTCATTCTTCTCTGTACATTTTCTAACGAATTAATATCCATTCTATAGTAAGGACACCAAAATTGTACTGCGTAGTCTAAATGTGGCCTTACTAATGCTAGATAAAGTTTCAGTATTAGTTTAGATGATCTATTGCTCACGCTTCTCGAAATAACTCCGAGGACCCTATTTGCTTTATTTCTCGCATTAATACACTGTTGCCTTGGTTTAAGGTCGTTACTAGTCATAACTCCTAGATCTCTCTCGCATTCCGATTTGCTATAGTCTGACAAATCTAAACATAGGGTTTTGGTGGAGTCTGCCTCTGCCTACACTATTGCCATGTTTCCTAACCCTACGATGTATAACGCCTGTGGTTTGTGTAGTAGGAATGATACATAAACATAACTCATACTAATATAACTGTAATGAAAGTGCTGACATGTATCAAGGAAGAATAAAACTATTCTGCATACTATATTATACGATAATAGAGAAACGTGGCATAAAAATTTGGCAGTGTTGCTCTAAAAATATTTTAATTATTATTTACTTCCCCAACACTTCTAACATTGCTAATTAATTTAGCAAGTATAATTGCAAGAAAATTTGAAGGGATAAAAGTGGGAAGAGGCGATCCATTCATAATTAAAATAAATATATCAAACAGCTCTGGGGTGGCAGCACTCACGCGACACGTGTTTGTGTACGCTATGGGAGGTCACCAACCCCCTACAGGCCTATTGGGGAAACCTCTATAAAAAAAACGCGCCGTGACTTTTACCTCAAGGGTGGTGCGGAAATAAAGTCAAAATTATAATCCATACATAAAAATGGAAGTAAAAAACCATGGATGACACATAACAAAATCTAGCGAGAGAGAGAGAGAGAGAGAGAGAGAGAGAGAGAGAGAGAGAGAGAGAGAGAAATAATAATAATAATAATAATAAAACTTTATTTCCACTAAACAGTGGGTATTCTTATACATTATACAGTAGTACAGCATACAGTATGAAAGTTCTATACACAATATAATACAAGTTGATACATATGGTGGAGAATAGTGACAGAGAGGTAAATGGTTTAAAAGGTGTGGGGACACTTAGGTTAAAAATAGATCAATTAAGGGATTTAGGAACGAAGGCAGTGGGAAGGATTAAGACAGATGGGATTGTAAGATTAGGGAGTTTGAGCAACAGGGTAGAATGTTTCCCAATGCACCTGGGAGGAGGAGGAGGAGGAGGAGGAGGAGGAGGAGGAGAGAGAGAGAGAGAGAGAGACAGAGAGAGAGAGAGAGAGAAATCAGGCAGTTACGGTACGGTAGGTTACATTTCCGTATGCTCTCAATAAAATAGCATAGCAATTATCAACGGCTAATTATTATACAGGTGTTGATGGTGGGGGTCTATATTTATAGGAGGTGTTGGTGGTGGAGGTATAGCGGGTGTTGTTGATGGGGGTGTTGTTGGGGGTAGGGGTATAGGGGGTGTTGGTGGCAGGGGTATAGGGGGTATTAGAAAAACGGAGATCACAAGAGGGAAACAGTGTCTAGGTCATCGCTGATGGAGAGGTCAGCTCGGAAACGTGGCAACAGTGCAGGGAGGGGCTGACTCCACCAAAACCCTACGTTTAGATTTGTCAGACTTTAATTTCTTTGTTATCTAAGCTGTATTTAGTATCTCCAATGGTCTTGGCTACGCTAAGTACTTTACATTTTTCAACGTTATATTCCATTTGCCAAGTTTTAGACAATTTGGACAATGTATCGAGGTCTTTTTGTAAGTTATGGCGATCGTCAGTCGAATTAATGATACGCCCTATTTTTGTATCGTCGGCAAATTTGCTGATGCTGCTATTGACTCCTAAGTCTAGATCATTTATATATATAATAAATAATAAGGGACCGAGTACTGAACCCTGTGGTACACCGCTAGTTACTAATCCCCAGTCCGACTTAGTTCCATTTATTAATACTCTCTGCTTTCGTCCTTTCAGCCAGGATTCTATCCATTTTAAGATATCGCCGTCTATACCGTGTGCTCGAACCTTTCTAACTAACCTTTCGTGTGGGACCCTATCAAAAGCTTTACTAAAGTCCAGATAAATAACATCGTAAGCTTTATCGCTATCTACTGCCTCATAGACCTCCGAGTAGAATGACAACAAGTTTGTGAGGCAGGATCGTCCTTGCCTGAATCCATGCTGACTTTCGTTTATAAGATTAAATCTTTCTAAGTGTTCTCTAATCTTATTTGCCAAAATTGATTCTAACATTTTTCCTACTATTGACGTTAGACTTATCGGACGATAATTCGACATTATATTACTAAGAATATTTTCCGTATTGTCATCGTAAATATTTGCTGCTTGAGGGACCAGGTCTAGATTTTCCTTGGTGAATACTGATATGAAATAATTATTTAGGATGGAGCACATTTCTTTATCTTCACGGGTAATGTTACCTGATTCTGTTCTGAGTGGTCCTATCCTATCTTTATTTTTCGTTCGGTACATTTGATAAAAATGGGGTTTTCTTTTGATTCACTAGCAACCTTAATTTCATAATTTCTCTTTGCTTTTCTTATCTAACTCTTTACTTCTCTATTTAAAATCGTGTATCGGTTACGTAAGTGTTCGTCTCTATGTTTTATTTTTCTATATATTCCTTTCCTTTGGCCTATGAGAGATTTTAATCTGTTGCTTAACCATCATGGTTCCGAATTATTCGTTCTAAACGGTTTTGAAGGGATATATCTATCTTGGCCTCCATGTATTATACTTATTAACTCGTTATACTTCTCACTGGTTGAACGTCTGTTTGGTACTGGAGCTGAGTTAATTCCCGTCACCTGGACTACATTCCTATCTACCATCTCCCCCCTCACAGACACCTGACGGACATTCCCACGTGTTTCCTGCCCCACACCTATGACCTGGGGCTTCCTACTGACCTGGCATTCCCTCAAATAGCTAATCTCCCTGTGGAATACCGTTCGAAAATAAGCTCTTAAGCCGTCGAAATCTTCTAGACGAAAATTAGGAACGGTGGAGGTATTTTCAGTGGAACAGACATCCCAAATAAACTGGAACTTAATTTCTTCATGATTGCTATTACCAAGTCGTCCACCAACCTCTATATCACTAATGATATTTTCTTTATGAGCTAAAACCAAATCTAGTATATTATTACCTCTGGTGGGCTCCCTGATATACTGATAAAGAAAATTATCCTGTACTACCTCTAGAAATTCCTCTGACTCTGCATCCCCTGTCTGATTTCTCCAATCTATCCTTGGTAGATTAAGGTCCCCTACAATTTTTACTAAACTGGACTGTGATGCTTTCCTAATTTCCTCCCAAAGGTATTTACGATCAGCTCTACTTAATTTAGGAGATCTGTAAATTGGTCCTAAGACTAATTTCTCCCTATTGTTACTAATTTCGACCCAGACACTTTCGGTGTCTCTATTTACTTTAATGTCTGCTTTATTGTAATAGTTTAATGAATCCTTTACATAAATAGCTACCCCTCCCCCCTTTCTTCCCTGACGGTTTGACACAAAAATATTATAGCCTTTTATCTGATATTCTGCTAAAAATTCTCGTGTGTCCGTATTCATCCAAGTTTCACTAATAACGGCAATGTCTATTTTCTCTGTACAAATTAAAGCCCTCAGTTCATCCATTTTATTACGTAAACTCCGGCTGTTTGTGTAGTACACTTTCAGATTATTGCTAGTAGTAATGCCTTTACCTTGGCATTTACTGTTATTTATTTTGTTACTAACTGGGAAACTCTTTACTTTACTAATATAACATTTTTTTGTACTATCGCTTATCGCCCTTCTATCATCGCTTGTTCTATCATCTATCATCGCCTGCTCAATTTGAGGTGCCTGAGTGGGTGTATCTACACTAATGGTTGAACTTTTGTTCTTAATTTTGCAAGTATCGATGCATCTATCCAAACATGGTACTAATGATTTCTGAGTGTAGTTGCTGCAACTTCCTGTACATCTACTTCTCAACCTCGAAAAAATCCCTCCAGCTCCCTATCTATCATTCCAGCTAAAACAGTAACTCCCTGCCTGCTAAGATGAGTCCCATCCCAACTATACAAGGCACTCCGTCCATAAAACTGGTCCCAGCTGTCTATGAAAGGTATTGCATTATCTTTGCAATATCTTTCAAGGCGGCAATTAAACCCTATTGCCCTGCTCAACCACTCTCTTCCAACCCGCCACCTGGGTAAAATACCAAGCACTACAGGGGTTGCTCTCCTCTCCCTAACCTTTTCTAACATCAACTTGTACCTTTGCCACAGTACCTCACTCTTACGGCTACTAATATCATTGCCTCCTACACTGAGGCACACAGTGGGTTTGTCACCACTATCCTTTACGATATTTGAAATTTTTTCTCACATTAGCCACCCTGGCCCCTGGAAGCCACACATGTTTAGCGAGTGGCGTATACATGGCTGTTTAGCGAGTGGAGTATACATGGCAAAGCGAGTGGAGTATACATGGCAATGATCCTTCCGCAGATGGAGGGATGGGGTGGAGAGGTATATGAGAGAGGGGGGTGTGAGTTGAGAGCAGGGCAGTGAAATGGCGGGGGACAGGGCGACTTGGAGGCGATTTGTTTGTGGCCACCCCAAATTGGATTAAGACGTGTGACAATAGATAGATAGATAGATAGTAAGCTTTATCGCTATCTACTGCCTATAGGTCATCGAGAAGAATGACAAGTTTGTAAGGCAGGATCGTTCTTGCTTGAATCCGGCTGACTTTCATTTATAAGATTAAATCTTTCTAGGTATTCCCTAATTTTAAATGCCAAAATTGACTCCAGCATTTTTCCTACTTTTGACGTTAGGCTCACAGGGCGATAATTCGACGCAGCTGATTTATCACCCTTTTTAAAAATGGGCACAACGTTTCCGGTCTGCTACACCTCTGGACCTTCTCCTGAAATTAAAGTCATTAAATAACGTTAAGTTGCTGACACAACTCGTCTGGTTTCTTTTATAATTTTTGTGTTTATATCGTCCGGACCTGGCGTTATTTTACTGAGAATATTTTCAGTATTATCGTCGTATCTACTTGATGATTGAGGGACCAGGTCTATATTTTCCTTTGTAAATACTGATATGAAATAATTGTTTAGGATGGAGCATATTTCTCAATCTTCACTGGTAGCATTACCTGATTCTGCTCTGAGGGGTCCTATCCTATCTTTATTTTTCGTACGGTACATTTGATAAAAACCTTTGGGGTTTTCTTTCGATTCACTACCAACCTTAATTTCATAACTTTGCTTTGCTTTCCGTATCTCCCTCTTTATTTACCTATTTAAAATCGCGTATCGGTTGCGTAAGTGTTCCTCTCCACCTTTTATTTTTCTATATATTTCTTTCCTTTAGCCTCTGAAAGATTTTAATCTGTTGTTTAACCATCTTTGTTCTGAATTATTCGTTCTAAACGGTTTTGAACGGATCTGTCTAACTTGGCCACCGTGGATTATATTTACTAACTCGTTATATTTCTCACTGGCCGAACGGCTGCTTGGTACTGGACCTGAGTTAATCCCCGTCACCTGAACTACATTCCCACCTATATCCTGACCCTCACCTATGACCTGGGGTTCCCCACTGACCTGGTTCTTTCTAAAGTAACTAGTCTCCCTATGGAATACAATTTTAAAATAAGCTCTTACTCCATCAAAATCACCTAGATGAAAATTAGGAACGGTGGAAGGATTTTCAGCGGAACAGACATCCCAAATAAATTTGAACTTAATTTCTTCATGATCACTGTTACCAAGTCGTCCACCAACTTCTATATCTATCTATCTATCTATTGCCAGACGCCTAAATCCTGTTTGGTGTGGCCACAAACAAATCGCCTCCACATCGCCCTGTCCCCCGCCATTTCACTGCTCCGCTCCCAACTCACCCCCCTCTCTCTCATATACCACTCCACCCCATCCCTCCATCTCATCCTCGGCCTCCCCCTCCCTCTTCCCCCCTCCACCTCACTCACATACACTCTCTTCGTCAGTCTTTCACCCTCCATCCTCTCCACATGGCCAAACCACCTCAGTGTATTCCTCCTAACGCTTCCTATCATATCCACATCCACACCACAACGCTCCTTTATATTCTCATTTGTCAGCCTGTCTCTCCATGTGACTCCACAGGCTCTTCTTAAATAACTCATTTCCACTGCTCTCACTCTTGACTTGTGTCCTTCCAGCAACGTCCAAGCTTCACTTCCATTCGTTAGAGTTGGTATTACAATACTGTCATGTAGTAACTTTTTCACTTCCATGCTCACTTCCCTTCTTCTTATCACTGCTTTCAAGGAACCAGCAACCTTTCTTCCCTGCTGTACTCTTTCAAGCACTTCACCCTCCAAACCTCCATCCTTACTCATCACACTACCCAAGTACTTGAACGTACTCACATTTTCCAATTCCTCACCATCCAACCGCGCTGTACATTCACTGACTTCACCTCAAAGACCATCACTTTACTCTTACCTACATTCACCTTTAGATTCCGTTTCTTACAAACTCTCCCAAACTCATCCACCAAGCATTGCAGCTCTCCTTCGTCTTCACTCTACAACACAGTATCATCTGCAAACAACAGTACAGGGAGTTTCCAAACACTACACTCTCTCACCAGGGTCACTCCAACATCCACTACCCTACCTTGTACCTGTTTTATTACCCCATCCATGTACAGATTGAACAACCATGGAGACATGACACATCCCTGTTTCAACCCAACCTTCAAAGAGAAAAATTCACTCAGTTCACCATCCACACACACACTGCAGCCTTAGCACCATCATACATACTCTTCACAGCATTCAACAACTTCCCATCTACTCCATATATTCTTAATACTTTCCACAATCCTTGTCTATCCACCCTGTCATATGCTTTCTCCAAATCCATGAAAGCCACATATAACTTCTTTCCTTTCTCTAGAAACTTTTCCACTAAAGATCTAAGAATGAATATCTGATCTACACAACCTCTTCCCTTCCTAAAGCCTCCCTTTTCTTCTCCAACTAATTTCTCTGTTATTTCTCTAATTCTGTCAATAAGTATCTTACCATACACTTTTTCTATTATACTACGAAAACAGATGCCCCTATGATTACCACACACTTCTTTTTCCCCTTTTCCTTTGTACAAGGGAATAATTATACCTGCCTTCCAATCCTCTGGGACTCTACCTTCCTCCCAGGCCAATATGCACATTTTCCACATGCATTCTACTACTATCTCTCCCCCATACTTCAGCATTTCACCACCCCCTCCATCAATTCCTGGGGCTTTCCCCAATTTGACTTTCTTCATTGCTTCCACAACTTCTATCCTACTGATTTCTTCCTGTCTTCTCACCTCCCTCCTCCTCCCAGCCATTCCCCAGCCACTTATACTCGCATTACTTCCATCCTCTATGTTCAACAATTCCTTAAAGTTTTCTCTCCATCTGCTCACTTTTTCTCCCTTCTCCACTAGCAATCTACCATTTTTATCTTTCACTCCCCTGCTAACTTCACTTCCTCCCTGTCTTACTCTTTTCACCTCTTTCCAGAACATTTTCTTACAGTCCCTCCACTCTACATTCAAGTTCATTCCAAATTCCTCATCTGCTCTCTTCTTACTCTCTCTTACTAATCTTTTCACCTCTCTCTTTCTTTCTACGTATAACTCTCTCTTGCGCCTCTCAACTTCTTCCACGCCCCTATTTCTCATCCATTCATTGTATGCTTTCTTCTTTTGTGCCACAGTCTGTCTCACCTCTTCATTCCACCATGCTGTTCCTTGCACACTCCTCCGTATTCTCTTCATCCCACACACCACATCACATGCTGCACATATTTCTTCTGTAAATATGCTGCACACACCTTCCACGTCCCCCATCTGCTCCAATTCATATTTGCCCAATCGTTGCTCCAATTCTCTCTTATACTCTGCCTTTTTCTCATCCTCTTGTAACCTTTCCACTCTCCTTACAAATACTCCTTCTTCCTGTCCCTCCCCTCTTCTATTTCTCCATCCTAACTGGATCTTGATTCTGGCCACCACCAA
Source organism: Coenobita brevimanus (assembly GCF_032717465.1). Taxonomy (NCBI): domain Eukaryota; kingdom Metazoa; phylum Arthropoda; class Malacostraca; order Decapoda; family Coenobitidae; genus Coenobita; species Coenobita brevimanus. The sequence goes on along the minus strand of NC_136968.1, from coordinate 25,329,118 downwards.
ATAGTGGTCAGAAAGTCCACTCCCCCAACATCTATAAGCTCTTGCATCCATTACACATTTTCGCATCCTTTCATCCACACACACATAATGAATCATTGCCTTCCTTTCATTCAGTTCACCACCCACTCTTCTCATCACTCGCCATGTATACCTGTGGATCATCTTGTGCCTGAAGAAGGTATTGGCTATCACCAACCCCCTCCCAGCAGAAATGTCCATTAACGCACTGCCATTCTCATCTATCTCAGCAGGCACACCCCACTCACCAACTATTCCATCCACCTTCACATTCTCTACTTTGCTATTCATATCACGAATCAAAATTACTCTCTCATTCCTTCCAAACTATTCCATGCACACTTCCACATTTGTCCAGAACTCTTCTCTCACTCTGCTTGGCGCATACACACACACACAGTCGCCCACATTTGTATTCCAACTTTCAATCTTACCCACACAATCCTTGACCCAACTGATCCATACTCTCTTATGCTCTTCCATCTTTTACTCACAACTATACATACTCCTTCTTTTGCCCTGTCATTCTCACATACTCCTGCACATATACCCCATCCATACTCCCATTCTCTCACACTCTCACCTCTCCATTCGCTTCAGTTATTCCGCATACATCCACTTTCGCACCCTCAAGCACCTGGACAATCTCTTTCTCTTTCACCTCATCATTCGCTCCCCTTACAATCCAAGTTCCAATAACCATGTCCTTTGTCTGGTCCTTGGGTGTCATCTTTTGGTCAGTCTTTGTCTAAGGCCTATTGTTTGTCTTTTTAGTTAGTTGTTTTCCGGGGAGGGGCACTAACCCTCTGCCAACCCTTTTAGTCGCCTTTTACGACAAGCAGGGATACTGGGGGAGTATTCTTGAAAAAAAACCCTACCCCCAGGTTTTTTTTTTTTCAAGAATACTCCCCCAGTATTTTCTTTATTAGCTAAAACCAAATCTAGTATATTACCTCTGGTGGGCTCCCTGATATACCGATAAACGAAATTATCCTGTACTACCTCAAAAAATTCCTCAGACTTTGCACCTTCTGTCTGATTTCGCCAATCTGTCCTTGGCAGATTAAGGTCCCTTACAATTATTACTAAGCTGGACTGTGACGCTCTTCTAATTTCCGCCCAAAGGTATTTACTATCTGCGCTGCTTAATTTTGAAGATCTGTAAATAGCTCTTAAGCCTAATTTCTCCCTGTTGTCACTAATTTCAACCCAGACACTTTCCGTGTCCCTCTTTAATGTCTGCTTTATTGTAGTAGTTTAATGAATCCTTTACATAAATAGCTACCCAGCCCCCCTTTCTTCCCAGACGGTTTGGCACAAGTAGTGTTACCATATGAAACAGTACAAAAATTGGTACCAATCAAAACATGCATACAGAATGTTAAAAAAAAAAAAAAAAATCTATGTTCAGTTGTACACCTTATCGGAACAGTTGATCACACAACGAGGATATTTGTTTCATAATACAGTGGTAAGATTTCAGTCACAATTCATAACAGTGTAAATAAGTGTTCAGTTGTACAAAACACATTACTGACCATCACATTATTTTTATACAGTTGCTTACTATGCTTTAAGAAGTTACGAAAATAAAATTGTAGTTAATTGCAGGACATTCCTATGGGCCGGCTTATAAACTGTTTTGTCTGTCACTCAGATTAACAGGAACTTGTTACTCGTTTTAACTTGTGGCCTCCAGCCTGTGTAGTCTATACTGCCTTTGTGTATTACTAGATCTGTCATGTGAACATCGTATTTAGAGCCTCGAGATAAAAGAATATATAATATCTATACATGTCACAAACAATACAAGAAAAAAGTAAATAAACATAAACTATGCAAACAACTTTTCACCTTATAAACTTCTGGTATTCGACAGCAGCACTTTTTGATGCATGGTCGTGAGGAGTGCAGACGTGTTTTCCATCTGCTCTCTTCTCTAGCTTTCAGGGCTGCCTCACCGGCAATTAGCATTTTTTTTTTTTTCCCACCCTTCTGGTGACGTATAGGTTAGCTAGTTTCTAACTTTCCACCCCTCCCTATTAGTTTGGAACAGTAGGTGTCTGTTCCTATTTACTGAGATTACCTTTGCTTATCGCCCATGAAGGATCCCCCCTGATCGCTCTGGGGCGTGAATTAACACGGTCAGGCCTCCCTGGAGTGGTTTGAGAGGGCAATTTCAGCCTTAGGTGTGTGGTCCCCGGTTGTTTGACCCTTGTTCGTTTTTCCTCCTCCTTCCCACTTCCCCCATTAGGGGGAAGTGGTCCCTATGGCAGACAACCCTACTGCCTCCCCCCCCTTCAGAGGGGGAGGTGGTCCTGACGATACCCCGACAGATTCACGGACTGACCGCCCACAGACTGAACAGCCCCAGACACATCTCTTGGACATCCCTGTAAATAATGCCCAATATGTGACCCTACATGCTCTAGGTTCTACTCCCTTGAGCAGTCTCAATCCTTTCCTCATCAAGAAAGTGATTGATTACTGTGCTGGGAAGGTGGAACAAGTAAAAAAACTTGGTAACGGAGACCTCCTCATCAAAACAGTAAACTCATCCCAGGTAAAAGACTTGATGAAACTGAGTAAATTCCATTCATATGATGTCGAGCCGAAGATCCCACACGCCATGAATTCCTGCAAGAGTGTCATCACCTGCAGGGATCTCATGGTTATGGAAGAGGACAAGATCATACGGGAACTTGCCCAGCAGGACGTAATCGGTGCCCAGTTTATCACTAGATTTTCCGAAGGCGTGAGGACAAAGACTGCCACCATTGTCTTGACTTTTGGAAAAGTGTCACTTCCAGACCATGTTAAAGTTGGATACGAAATTGTTAACATCAGGTCTTATATCCCTAATCCATTTCGTTGCTTAAGATGCCAATTGTATGGGCATGGTGATAAGACTTGTCGGGCTTCCCAGTCAGTATGTGGCAAATGCGGAACACAGCGACATGATGCTGAACACTGCACATCGGAGACGGAACGTTGTTTTCACTGCAAGGGCACACACTCCACTTCCTCTAGGGATTGTCCCAAGTGGAAGGAGGAGAAGGAGGTCTGTGCAGTGAAAGCAACTGAGGGCATTTCCTACAACGAAGCTAGGAAAAAGGTGAAGGAGTTGCATGCAACTCCCACGCCGAGTAGGTCCTATGCTTCGGCGGTAATGTCCTGTCCCATCATGTGCACCGTGGAAACACAGACTGACCCTGAACCTGTTCCTCTTGCCTCACACTCTACCTCTCCATCTGAGCCTCCTGTCCAATCCACCTCTCAAACTGACACCCCTGTTGCACCTTCATACTCTCAGGCTGCTGCTGCTGCCTCTCAGTCAGTCAAGCCTAAGCCGAAGCCTGACAACTCTAGTAAGAAAAATATGACCACCCGCACCAAGTCACGACCTCATGTCTTTCCTGCTCCTGGTCCAGCGAGGGAGAGAAGAGTTAGCTCTTCCTCAAGGGGGCTCTGGGAGCCTAGTTATTGATGAGCAACATATGGAGGTTTCCATTAGTAAGCACCGGGATAGGTCCCCCAGTAGCCACTCATCCAGCGGCGGGTGGCATAAAAAAGCTAAGCACACTGGCCCCTCTCGTAAATTTTAAACCACCACATTCACTGTGTTACAATGGAATTGTAGGACTCTTGGGAATAAAGTCCACAATATAGCAATTTTGCTATCTATACACAGGCCAGACGTTGTTTGTTAACAGGAGACGCGCTTGGTGGATCACCCTGATCCTCCACAGTTCAAACACTACCATTCGTATAGAAGATATGATGGTCACGGAGTTGCCATATACATACACAAATCACACCCACAAACAGAAGTTGTTATAAATTCTACTTTGGAAGCTGTCGCATGCAGAGTAAAATTTAATAACACGTATCTGTCTATTTGTTCTATCTACTGTCCTCCCCGTGGTCCCATTGATGGTGATGCTTTCACTTCCCTAACCCATCAACTTCCGGGTCGAAAATTAATTTTAGGCGATTTTAACACCCATCACTGTCAGTGGGGAAGCTTGAGGAGTGATGGTAGGGGGGATCAAATAGCCGACCTAATATTACAGTCAAACCTATGTCTTCTAAACAATGGTAGAGCGACTCGTGTAGATGACTGCACTGGCAACATGTCATGTATAGATCTGTCCTTGTCATCTCCCGATATACAGACTAACATCTCTTGGGACCCGTATGACGACTCGATGGGTAGCGATCATTTTCCAATCTTTCTTATACACGCGACGATTCTCAGCCTCCTCCACCATCTAAATTTAACTTTAAGAAAGCAGATTGGGGGTACTACTCAAGGGTCGCCAATCTAGATATATCGGGAGATAACATTGATGAGAAAGTTGCTCGCCTACAGACTTCCATTATACATGCAGCTAAGGCTGCTATTCCCAAGACATCTACAATTCCAAACAAGCGTAGAGTTTCGTGGTGGACACCAGATTGCTGACAAGCACTCACAAAGCGCAATAGGAGATACAGGATTTTTGAGAAACAGCCAACAGAATCAAACTTTATTCCCAACAAAGCAGCTAAGGCCGAGGCAAGGACAATTAAAGCAGCAAAACGGAATAACTGGCGTAGTTTTGTGTCCACGGTGAATCGCCCCACCACTAAGTCAGGTCTGGTCCACCATAAATGTACTAAACAACAAGTACACCCGGTCACCGATCACCACACTTGAGGTGACTGGGAATGTCATTGACGATCCCGTGGACATTGCCAATATTATTGCCGACCATTTTGCCCAGGTAAGCAGCTCAGCCAACTATGATCCTCGTTTTTTTCACCATAAGCATACGGCTGAGCTGCAAAATTTCGACTTGCCACTGAAGACGGAGATACCAGCTACAACTCCGAATTTACATTAGATGAACTTCTCCTTGCCCTTAAATCCTGTAAAGGCTCCAGTCCCGGTCCATCCACCATTATGTACGGTATGATTCAGCATCTTACTCAGGCCAACCTGAGTAAGCTGTTAGCGGTGTACAATGAGATTTGGGCGTCTCGCACGTTCCCAAACTCAGGACACTACACGCATGTCATACTGATACCTCGCCGGGATGGTCGCCTTACGAGTCCCAGTTCGTTTTGACCTATTGCGCTGACTGACTGTCTATGTAAGGTCTTTGAACGTATGGTTAATAAAAGGTTACTTTTTGTTTTAGAGTCGAAGGGTGTGTTAAATGATCAACAGAGTGGATTCCGTAAATACAGGTCCACTTTGGATCATTTAATGCACCTGGAGCATTGCATAGCCGAGGCTTTTGCCAATCGCTACTTCATGATAGGAATTTTTCTGGATATTCATAAGGCTTATGATATGACCTGGCAAAACGGAATACTACGTAAACTCTAAGCTTATGGTTTAAGAGGTAATTTGCCCATTTTCCTTCAGAACTTCCTTACTGACAGAACGTTTTCTGTCAGGTTACCCTGTAATGTAACTTCGGACATATTTGTCCAAGAGAACGGGGCACCACAAGGAAGTGTGCTTGGCCCTACTTTGTTCAGCGTTGCCATTAATGACATTCTGTCATCTGCTTCTGTCCCCAGGACGATTAGATACTCACTCTATGCTGATGACTGTGCAGTGTGGCACTCTTCCCACAATGCACAGTCCTCGGCAGAGCAGATTCAACTGGCACTTGAATCTGTTCAGCGTTGGGCCCTGGAGTGGGGATTTAAATTTTCCGTCCCTAAGTGTGTCGGTGTTGTTTTTACTCATAAACTTAACGTACCTCCTTTGCATTTGACTTTAGACAATCAGCCGATACCTTTTCAAAATTCAGTAAGATTCCTGGGTCTACATTTTGACAGTAGGCTCAGTTGGAGAACACATATTAATCATTTGCTTGTTTCTTGTAATAAAAAAGTAAACGTCCTCAAGTTTCTTTCCGGTAAATCATGGGGAGCAGACAGAAAGTCTTTATTGATGGTGTATAAGTCCCTTATCCGTTCTAAGCTTGACTATGGCTCACAAGTGTATGGGTCGGCATCGGATGCTGTACTCCGTAGGCTTGATGTGCTTCAGAACGTGTGCTTGCGTATATGTCTCGGAGCCCTTCGATGTACTCGTGTGGAGCGGTTGGAAGTGGAGGCTAATGTGCCTCCCCTCCGTCTACGACGTGACCACCTGCTATTTTCTTACGGTATCACCACCCACCGTAAATGCTCACTTGGCCTTCCAACTTGTCGGATCCTCCTACAGTGGGAATACCTGCTGTATGCGGCCCTCAAGCCGGTGGCTGTGAGGCTTCACTTCCTCTGTGATGTGTTAGGGTACGACCTTTCTAATGGGGATCAGGTTTTAACATCAAAAATAGCACCCTGGGAGTCTCTTGCTACCACATTTAATACTGACTGGCTCCCCATTGCAAAGTACAAGGCGCCGGAGGTGGAGGTACGACAGTTGTTCCGGATGATCCTCATTAGACACCTAGCATCATTCCACTTGTACACCGATGGCTCTAAGATGGATGAATGTGTGGGTGCGAGTGTGTGGTCTACGGAGTGCCGCATCCGTTTTCGCTTGCCCCCCCATACGTCTGTATTCACTGCCGAATTATTTGCCATAGATCAAGCTATAGACTTTGCTTTGCGTTCAGATCACGACAGTTTTGTCATTTTTTCGGACTCTAAGTCAGCCCTTCTGGCAATTCATTCATGTAGGACTGATTCACATGAGGTCCTGGGCCGCATTATCAATAAGCTGCACACATGTGCTAAATCCTTCACTCTGATCTGGGTGCCTGGTCATTGCGGTATTTACGGCAACGAGCAGGCTGACGTACTAGCTAAATCAGCTGTAGAACTCGAGGAGACTTGGGACGTTCCTCGTGAGCTACAGTCTAGTCTCTCTTTCGGAAAGAAATCAATTAATCTTCTGTGGCAAAGTCAGTGGACCGACCTGGCAATTCCATCTGTCAAAAGGACCATATGTGACTGGTCCAGTTCCTCTCGAGGAAACAGACGGGAGGAGGTCGCTTTAGCCCGCCTCCGCATGAATTCCACCCTATTGACACATATGTTACCATATATTAACAGACAATTTCCATCGCGTTGTACCACCTGAGACGCTGTGTTATCTATTAGTCACATCCTTTTGTACTGCAGTAGGTATGCTAGGGAACGTACTTCTCTGGCTGCCTACTGTAGGACAAATGCGCTCCCTTTCACACTTGATTCTGTCTTGTGTGATGGGGACGTTGGTGTGACTAATAAATTGATGACTTTCCTGAAAGAGACCAGATTACTCAGAGAGTTGTGATTTATTTTATGAACTTGGTTGTGGTTTCCTTATTTATTGTATATATATATATATATATATATATATATATATATATATATATATATATATATATATATATATATATATATATATGTGTGTGTGTGTGTGTGTATGTATGTGTATATGTATATATATATGTGTGTATATGTGTATATGTGTATATATGTGTGTATGTATATATATATATATATATATATATATATATATATATATATATATATATATATATATATATATATATGGACCTTACAAGAGGGGAACAAGTCAAGAGTGAGAGCAGTGGAAATGAGTTACTTGAGAGGAGCATGTGGAGTGACGTGGAGGGACAGGTTGACGAATGAAGAAGTAAAGGAACGCTGTAGGGTGGATGTGGATGTGGTTGAAAAGATTAGGAGAAATACACTGAAGTGGTTTGGACATGTGGAGAGAATGGAGAATGAACGACTGACTAAGAGGGTGTATGTGGGTGAGGTGGGGGGAGGGAGAGGGAGAGGTAGACCGAGGATGAGGTGGAGGGATGGAGTTGAGAGATATATGAGGGAGGGGGGGGTGAGTTGGGGGGAGGGTAGTCAAATGGTGGGTGACAGAGCGACTTGGAGGCGTTTTGTCTGCGGCCACCCTTTGCGGGATTAGGACGTCGGGCTATAGATAGATAGATAGATAGATAGATATTTTTTTTTGTATATAGGGATATGGTTTTTGTACATATGTAAATATGTCAATACACTTTTATAGATTTGTGAACCGCGGGAGGAAGTTACATTTATATAAATGTGTATTATTTTTTCTTTTGTTCAGGACCAATAAATTTGTATTTGTTCTTTTTATGTATTTTTTTTTTTACATAAATTTGATAATTATTTGATTATTTTGTAGTAGTATAGTAATGAGTCTACATGTGATGTATAGATGGAAGTATTTGTCCTGGTACTATCCATGTATACTGATGTATTCTTTATTACTTATCGTTTCATAATCATGAATAATAACTTAATATTGGTATGAAATAGATGCAAATATTTCATATCATTATTTTGGCTTTCATGATTATTGATTCTTGCTGGCCTAATGCCCCTTCAGGGTGATGGCCCCCCCCCCAAAAAAAAAAAGACAGCAGCCTCTCTCTCTCTCTCTCTCTCTCTCTCTCTCTCTCTCTCTCAGTGCGGTATTAGAAGCAAAGGGAGGCATTAACTGCTCGTCGCCCCCCCCCCCCACTTTCCTTTCCCTAATCCTGACCAATTATTGACATATATAACCGTATGATAGAAATATCTAGGTCATATAGTCGAGCCTTTTGGAGGGTTTGGCAAAGATAGTGAACCTTTTAGCTTATAATAACATGTGCCTACTTGATAGTTAACATATCTTTAGAATCGTTCCAAATTAAAGTGGCCTGCTGATCAATACCAAAATCATAATTCACCTTTCCTACTCAGTAAGGCGGCCCATTCCTGAATCATACGAAGAGACTGCTTGTTGATGGAGAAAGTTACTCCCCTGAGACAGAGAAGATCAGCGTTACCATGAATGTTAGATACCCCATTCACACCAAACAGCTATATTGTTGCCAGGGACGCGAAATATAGGGTGATCCACAAAAACCTCCCACATTTCAAAGGTAAATGAAAAAATAATGGTTAAAGAAAATCAAAATATTATTTGCACACATGAAACTTCATTCAGTACAGTCTTTATTCACCATGTTATAAAGATGACATCCTCCAAATGGTGGCCGTCATTGTCTATACACACTTGGAGGCGATTTCTGAAGGCTGCCATGGCTCGACGGGTCATGTCGGGTGGAACAGCGGCTATCTCCTGCTGAATAGCAACCTTAAGGGCTTCAAGAGTTTGGGATCGATGAGGATACACTCGTGATTTAAGGTAGCACCATTGCTGTTGCTGGTGTTGGCATCGTGGGTCCTTATTTCTTTGAAGAGGGTGGTGTAACTTACCATAACTTCTGACTGTTACATTGATATGCTCAAAAACTTTCTAAGGCCACAACTCGAACACCTTGAGCTTGAAGAACTCGATATGTGGTTTCAGCAAGATGGAGCTATGGCGCACACAGCTCGAAGATCATTGCAAGTGCTGAGGAAAATGTTTCCGGACCAGGTGATTTCATTCCGTGGCGATGTTGGGTGGCAGGCCCGTTCCCCTGACCTCGCCCCTTGTGATTTTTTTCTGTGGGGCTACCTTAAATCCCGAGTGTATACTCATTGACCCCAAACTCTTCAAGCACTTAAGGTTGCTATTCAGCAGGAGATAGCCGCTGTTTACATGACCCGTCGAGCCATGGCAGCCTTCAGAAATCGCCTCCAAGTGTGTATAGACAATGACGGCCACCATTTGGAGGATGTCATCTTTATAACATGATGAATAAAAACTGTACTGAATGAAGTTTCATGTGTGCAAATAATATTTTGATTTTCTTTAACCATTATTTTTTCATTTACCTTTGAAATGTGGGAGTTTTTTTTGGGTCACCATATATATATATATATATATATATATATATGAACAACTGAGGTTCCCGTGGGGAATATTATACTATAGAGCCAGCCAAGGAGAATCAAGATGATTTTCCAGTTCATATTTCTTTATTCCAGGTGACTAATTTCGGGATGCGTATCCATCTTCAAACCTAAAAGCATTTAAAATACATATTACAAATTAGATCAAATGTTAAAATATATCCATAAGAAAAAAAAAGTTACCAAAAAAAGCATGTGGCAATGACTGATTACTATAAATAAAACCAAAATGTAAAACTGTTTTTAAAATATAACTCAAGAAATAAAAGTGAGAGTGTGCCTCTGTGAGTTGACAGCTAAGTCTGAAAATCATGAACACAGTGTTTCATAAGGAAAAGTATCATGAAGCTTCTGAGACATCAATAAACCAGTGTGAAGCAAAAGAGCTGTAAAGAATCAATGAACCAAGTATCAAAAGGCTGATTCATGGCCACAAAACATTATAATCTTAAGGTATACAACTTTGTTCATGATTCATAGTTATTTAATGAAGGCTAAAGTTTGTGAATGTACAAAGACTCCAAAATTCGCAGTTCCATTCTGTCATTACTACTATGTAAAATACTGAAATTATCCATATTACAAGTATGGCCCATATCGAAACAGTGGTTCCTAATCTCTGACAAAGTTGGGTTAGACAGTGGCAAAGATGTTCTATGAGACAAGTCTCTGTGCTCACACACAAGAAGTTTGAGGTTCCGAATTGAACTCCCAATATATCTAGCTGTACAGATAGAACAGGCATATATATATATATATATATATATATATATATATATATATATATATATATATATATATATATATATATATATATATATATATATATATATATATATATATATATATATATATATATATATATATATATATATATATATATATATATATATATATATATATATATATATATACTATGTGTGAGCAGTGGCTTTGGGATATTATCATTACATCGAAAAAATGAACCTACAGTAAAAGGATTTACAAATACAAATCTAAATGAGATTTGAAGATAGACACACTTGAATATTTTCAAAAACTAGTTCCTAATATTATAAATGACATGACCATAAAAGGGAAACCTAATATAATGTATGTCCTTAGCTGCAGTTGCTGCCTTCCTAGAACCACATAGTATCTGGTTTAAAAAATCTTTTACCATCCTAGGAAACAAAATAGTAGAGTAATTATTATTGGTGAAGAATTTGCTCAGGAAATCAATTTCATCATGAAAAGATGTCCAGTTTAAACTAAGTGGTTTTATTTATAGTAATCAGTCATTGCCACATGCTCTTTTTCTTAACTTTTTTTTTCTTATGGATATATTTTAACATTTGATCTAATTTGTAAAATATGTTTTAAATGCTTTTAGGTCTGAAGATGGGATATGCATCCCGAAATTAGTCACCTGGAATAAATAAATATGAATTGGAAAATCATCTTCATTCTCCTTGGCTGGCTCTGTAGTATATATATATATATATATATATATATATATATATATATATATATATATATATATATATATATATATATTCAGTCAATTCTTAACAGAAAAAATTTAAAGCCTCTTTCCTATCACAACCTTCTGATCGTCAGTATGGGTTCCGTCAGTGACGCTCCACAGGCGATCTTCTCACCTGCCTTTCAGACTCCTGGTCATCCTCCTTTCGGGACTTTGGCGAAAGCTTTGCCATTGCACTTGACATCTCAAAGGATTTCGATCGAGTCTGGCATAAATCTTTAATTTCCAAACTGCCCTCTTACGGTTTCTATCCTTCCATCTGTGCCTTCATCTATAGCTTCCTTTCTGGTCGTTCTATAGCCGCTGTTGTAGACAGCCATCGTTCTTCTCCTAGATCTATCAAAAGTGGTGTTCCTTAGTGCTCTGTCCTTTCACCAACTCTCTTCATTTTATTCATCAACGACCTTCTAAGCTGTACATCGAACCCTATCCACTCGCACGCTGATGATTCCACTCTTCCCCTTTCCATTCGGTTCCCGCAACGTCCATCTCAGTAGTTACTTCAACAAACAAGGGATGAGGCTATGGCACACCTAATGTCTGACTTGGCTCGTATCTCTGACTGGGGTAAAAATAATCTTGTTGTTAATGCATCAAAAACTCAGTTTTTACACCTATCAACCCGATACAATCTTCCACAGGTGTACCCACTAATGTTTAATAGTATCCAGCTCAATCCTGCATCATCCTTGAACATGCTGGGGGTTTCATTCACTTCGGACTTATCTTGGAAAGATTTTATTGCATTTCTTGTAAAATCTGCTTACAAGAGATTAGGTGTGCTAAGCTGACTCCGTACATTCTTTACCCCTGCGCAGTTGTTGACTTTATACACAGGTTCTATTCGCCCCTGTTTAGAGTACAACTCTCATGTGTGGGGAGGCTCCCCACATACAGCTCTTCTCAATAGGGTGGGGTCAAAGGATTTTCGTCTCATCAATTCTCCTCCTCTTACTGGCTCCCTTCAACCTCTGTATCTTCGCCTCACTGTTGCATCTTTATCTCTTTTCTTTCACTACTTCAATGGTCACTGCTCCTCTGAACTGCCTGCTTGCATCCCTCCACCTTTACGACGGGTGCGTAGCACACGTCTAGCAACAAACTCTCATCTCTTTTCTGACCAACTCTCTAATGCAAGAGTTAACCGTTACTCTCAGTCCTTCATTTATGCAACAGGTCAGCTCTGGAACTGGCTCCCTCTGTCTGCATTTCCTGCTTCCTATGATCTCCAGTATTTCAAATGCAGTGTGTCCAGGCATCTTGAAATTAACAGATCTTGAATTTGGCTCTCCTTTGTATTAATTTTGCTTTTTCTTGGAAGGAATGGTTTGCTGGCTCCTGGCCTTTAGTTCCTTCTTTCTTGCATTAAAAAAAAAGATAGATATATAATGAGCAACATGTTTAAAGCCTATTGTACTAATGGCAATGCAAATAGTGATAATCATCATTTCAGTATTGTAAATAAGTACACTGATCGGATAAGTCCTGTTGTATGTCCCTGCAATCGTCGAAATTTATCTTACTGCCCACCTTCATGGGTTGCGATCCATAGGTGGTGAACTACTTATCCAAAACAATATCAATGTGCGATATACCGTACATAGCTGTTTTGCATATCCGCTTGTGTTTGATAAGTAGAGAGGTATTAGGGGAAGAGAATGGAGGTAATAATACTGTGGTTATGGAAAAAGGATAAAGATGTTAGAAGCTGACTTACAGGTAAACATAGTGTAAAGTAAGAAATATTTTGTATGGGGAAGTCAACCGCAAGGAAGAGTGGCAATAAGAACATAAGAACATAAGAAGAGAGGATAACTGCAGTAGGCCGGTTGGCCCATGCTAGGCAGCTCCTAGAAGAGTAACTGAACTACTAGAATGAGATAAGGATAGCAAAGAAGAAGGCTCTCCCCCGCCCTCCAAACCCTCCAGCCGAAGCCGGCAGGAAAAAGTCAGAAAGAACACCACGCCGTATAGAAAAACTGGCGTGGACATTTTACAGGAAAGTGTGAAAGGAGAATAGAGACTATCATAGTGTAACCTGAAAAGAAAATTTAATTTTGAATTAGTATTGGTTATAATATTTTCTTTATTCTATATCCACCCCTTATTTGTCATATGCTTATCTAGCCTATGCTTGAAACTCTCAATGGAAGAGGCAGCAACTACTTTACTAGGTAGCTTATTCCATTCGTCTACTACTCTATTACCAAACCAATTTCTACCGATTTCCTTTCTGAAACGGAATTTTTCTAGTTTGAAACCATTATTTCTAGTTCTATCCTGTATGCTCACTTTAAGTACCTTGCTAATATCTCCCTTATTTATACCATTCATCCACTTAAAAACCTCAATTAAGTCTCCCCTTACTCTACGCCTCTCTAGCGAATGCAGACTTAGTCTTTTCAGTCTGTCTTCATATGACAGGTTCCGGACGTCATGTATCATTTTAGTCATTCTTCTCTGTACATTTTCTAACGAATTAATATCCATTCTATAGTAAGGACACCAAAATTGTACTGCGTAGTCTAAATGTGGCCTTACTAATGCTAGATAAAGTTTCAGTATTACTTTAGATGATCTATTGCTCACGCTTCTCGAAATAAATCCTAGGACCCTATTTGCTTTATTTCTCGCATTAATGCACTGTTGCCTAGGTTTAAGGTCGTTACTAATCATAACTCCTAGATCTCTCTCGCATTCCGATTTGCTAATTTCTTTGTTATCTAAGCTGTATTTAGTATCTCCAATGGTCTTGCCTACGTTAAGTACTTTACATTTTTCAACGTTAAATTCCATTTGCCAAGTTTTAGACCATTTGGACAATGTATCGAGGTCTTTTTGTAAGTAATGGCAATCGTCAGTCGAGTTAATGATACGCCCTATTTTTGTATCGTCGGCAAATTTGCTGATTCTGCTATTGACTCCTAAGTCTAGATCATTTATATATATGATAAATAATAAGGGACCGAGTACTGAACCCTGTGGTACACCGCTAGTTACTAATCCCCAGTCCGACTTAGTTCCATTTATTAATACTCTCTGCTTTCGTCCTTTCAGCCAGGATTCTATCCATTTTAAGATATCGCCGTCTATACCGTGTGCTCGAACCTTTCTAACTAACCTTTCGTGTGGGACCCTATCAAAAGCTTTACTAAAGTCCAGATAAATAACATCGTAAGCTTTATCGCTATCTACTGCCTCATAGACCTCCGAGTAGAATGACAACAAATTTGTGAGGCAGGATCGTCCTTGCCTGAATCCGTGCTGACTTTCGTTTATAAGATTAAATTTTTCTAAGTGTTCTCTAATCCTATTTGCCAAAATTGACTCTAACATTTTTCCTACTATTGACGTTAGACTTATCGGACGATAATTCGACGCAGCTGATTTATCACCCTTTTTAAAGATGGGCACTACGTTTGCGGTTTTCCACGCCTCTGGAACTTCTCCTGAACTTAAAGAGTCATTAAATAACGTTAAAAGTGGCTGACATAATTCTTCTTTGGTTTCTTTTATAATTTTTGCATATATATCGTCCGGGCCTGGCGATTTTTGAGGTTTTAACTTGTTAATTTCTTTCAATACGTCCTCCTTACTAATGTTTATTTTACTAAGAATATTTTCCGTATTCTCATGGTAAATATTTGCTGCTTGAGGAACCAGGCTTAGATTTTCCTTGGTGAATACTGATATGAAATAATTATTTAGGATGGAGCACATTTCTTTATCTTCACTGGTGATGTCACCTGATTCTGTTCTGAGTGGTCCTATCCTATCTTTATTTTTCGTACGGTACATTTGATAAAAACCCTTGGGGTTTACTTTTGATTCACTTGCAACCTTAATTTCATAACTTCTCTTTGCTTTTCTTATCTCCCTCTTTACTTCTCTATTTAAAATTGTGTACCGGTTACGTAAGTGTTCCTCTCCACGTTTTATTTTTCTATATATTCCTTTCCTTTGGCCTATGAGAGATTTTAATCTGTTGTTTAACCATCTTGGTTCTGAATTGTTAGTTCTAAACGGTTTTGAAGGAATATATCTATCTTGGCCTCCGTATATTATATTTATTAACTCGTTATACTTCTCACTGGTCGAACGTCTGTTTGGTACTGGAGCTGAGTTAATTTCCGTCACCTGGACTACATTCCTATCTACCACCTCCCTCCTCACAGACACCTGACGGAGAGCCCCACGTGCTTCCTGCGCCTGACCTATGACCTGGGGATCCCCACTAACCTGACATTCCCTCAAATAGCTAATCTCCCTGTGGAATACCGTTCGAAAATAAGCTCTTAAGCCATCGAAATCTCCTAGACGAAAATTAGGAACGGTGGAGGTGTTTTCAGTGGAACAGACATCCCAAATAAATTTGAACTTAATTTCTTCATGATCGCTATTACCAAGTCGTCCACCAACCTCTATATCGCTAATGATATTTTCTTTATTAGCTAAAACCAAATCTAGTATATTATTACCTCTGGTGGGCTCCCTTATATACTGATAAAGGAAATTATCCTGTACTACCTCTAGAAATTCCTCTGACTCTGCATCTCCTGTCTGATTTCTCCAATCTATCCTTGGCAGATTAAGGTCCCCAACAATTATTACTAAGCTGGACTGTGATGCTTTCCTAATTTCCTCCCAGAGGTATTTACTATCAGCTCTACTTAATTTAGGAGATCTGTAAATTGCTCCTAAGACTAATTTCTCCCTATTGTTACTAATTTCAACCCAGACACTTTCTGTGTCCCTATTTACTTTAATGTCTTCTTTATTGTAACAGTTTAATGAATCCTTTACATAAATAGCTACCCCTCCCCCCTTTCTTCCCTGACGGTTTGACACAAAAATATTATAGCCTTTTATCTGATATTCTGCTAAAAATTCTCGAATGTCTGTATTCATCCAAGTTTCACTAATAACGGCAATGTCTATTTTCTCTGTACAAATTAAAGCCCTCAGTTCATCCATTTTATTACGTAAACTCCGGCTGTTTGTGTAGTACACTTTCAGATTATTACGAGTAGTTATGCCTTTACCTTGGCATTTACTGTTATTTATTTTATTACTAACTGGGAAACTCTTTACTTTACTAATATAACAATTTTTTGTACTATCGCTTATCGCCCTTCTATCATCGCTTGTTCTATCATCTATCATCGCCTGCTCAATTTGAGGTGCCTGAGTGGATGTATCTACACTATTGGTTGAACTTTTGTTCTTAATTTTGCAAGTATCGATGCATCTATCCAAACATGGTAATAATGATTTCTGACTGTAGTTGCTGCATCTTCCTGTACACCTACTTCTCAATCTCGAAAAAATCCCTCCAACTCCCTATCTATCATTCCAGCTAAAACAGTAACTCCTTGCCTGCTAAGATGAGTCCCATCCCAACTATACAAGGCACTTCGTCCATAAAACCGGTCCCAGCTGTCTATGAAAGGTATTGCATTATCTTTGCAATACCTTTCAAGGCAACAATTAAACTCTATTGCCCTGCTCAACCATTCCCTTCCAACCCGCCACCTTGGTAAAACACCAAGCACTACAGGGGTTCCTCCCCTCTCCCTAACCTTTTCTAACATCAACTTGTACCTTTTCCACAGTACCTCACTCTTACGGTTACTAATATCATTGCCTCCTACACTGAGGCACACAGTGGGTTTGTCACCACTTTCCTTTACGATATTTGAAATTTTATCTACCACATTAGCCACCCTGGCCCCTGGAAGACACACATGTTTAGCGAGTGGAGTATACATGGCCCTGTTCAGATATCTCACCTGGGAGTCTCCAACAACAACAACATTTTTCTTACCTTTCTTGTTCTGTTTATACTTACCTGTACTGGAAGTTCCCTCACCGTCCTTCTCCTCTACTTCCCTCTCTGCCTTCCCTTCACATTCGTCCCGTAGTGTGTCGAATGTATTAGTTGTCTTAATTTCCATTTGCTTTTTAAGAGTGAACTTCGTTGCACCCTTGTTAACTAGTGTCCAACCTTCAGCCTTTTTCTCTTTCTCCTCCAACATCTCCTCCAACAATTCCCTCATCTGTGCCTTCTCCTGCCTGAGAATTTGTACCTCCCGCTTCAGTTCGAGAAGTTCCTCCTTTAATTCAAGGTAGTCCTTTTCAGTACCTGCAGTGGGGACACAGCTCTCTGCCGAGGAAGCCATTACGCACTAGTTCACACAAGGTAGCACACACTATCACGGGTCACTACGGGTCACCACAACACACACACTCACGGATCATTAGCACAGCACTATCGCTGATCACTACAACACACTAACACAACCACTATCACAGATCACTAAAGCACACTAGCACAACACTACCACAGGTCTCTAGCACGTCTGAGCTGACTGGCCTCACGAGAGAGAAGGCAGGAGGGAAGGAGTCAGGCATGGTGGAGGGGAAGGTGGAAGTGGGTTGCAAACCCTGGTAGCTGTTGTTGAATAACTCAGGGCCTTCCGGCCAAGTAAACCAAACAACCACGGGCAAGCAACTACCCATGAAAACTTAAGAAAATGTTACTTAGTGTTGGGGCAAGGGGGTTTCCTACTGCCACCTCATCTAATTGTCTGTAGGCTTGTTCACTGAATAAAATATGCAGTCTGTTACAGCCAAATTTAGTAATCTATGCATTTGTTCGCTACTGGAGGGGGAAACTGTCATGCTCTTTAACCCCTACACCACGGTCATGTTTTTGCACTCCTTGCACGTTCCGCGAGGATATTCATGTTCCGATTGACTTTTTAAAAATATTTGCCAAAAATCAGATATTAGTCCTAGAATATTATAATTAAATGTGTTTATGGCACATACCTTCAGCTTTCTCCTGGGATGTTTGTTGAGCCTTCGTCGAGTACCGTAGGACTTGTGGAGACTTCTGAAGTTGGGTAACGAATTCTCCACTTTACACTTCCTGACACCCCGTAATATGATTACCACAGCCTGATATTATCACTAGAAACACTATTCTATAATTTTCAAGTAGTTTGGAATCCATACACCAAAAAAAAAAAAACACTGTGAAAGCAATGAAAATTACGAGCGTGTACAAGCTTTCCACTTGCGCTCGTTCCCCGCTGGTATTCTGTCATTTATTATTCATAAACACGCTCACACTTTATATTCCTATTACTTTATTACACACACACACACACACACACACACACACACATATATATATATATATATATATATATATATATATATACAGTACTTATCCATAAGTTTCCCTAAGTAATAGTACTGGTAGTTTATTTTCATTCTTGTTCAGTAAACTAGCTTAGAGAGCAAAGCTTTGACTGTCATTACTCCAAGTATTTGTACTCATATTCTTATATTAGTAATTATTTACATTTCTATTTTATTTACACTATGTTATACACTGTCACTTCCAGTAAATAAGGGCTCCTTTCTCTTGGAGCCAGGATGAACTTGGGACACTGAAGCACTCGTAGTTTATCGCCATTTCCTCCACTGGATCATCACACGATTCACCAGAAAGATTGTAGTCGCTGTCCATCATTATCGTGGATAAATTAGCCAGTTTACTTTCCACAGCAGAGTCACTTAGTCCTTTACGCCTTTCCACATGAGGTTTAGTAGGGGTAGAGGTCACAGGGCCCTCTAGAAGCGGCGGAAATGGAGGGGCGCAAGTGCTACGTGCTTTCATCTCAAGAAAAAACACTGAACTAAATGATGAGGTGGATATGGGGCCGTCAAGGGTTGACAACGTCAGCGAGGTGACAGCTGCTAATTCATAAGCTGTGAAATGATTGGCAGGAAATAAGGTAGTTCCAGGTGATTGTAAATATCTCTTAGGCTTCTCCCTTCCTTCCTTATTTATATTTTTATTATGAGAATAGATTATATGGCATATTTCAAGGGGAAATTACCAGGGAAAATTAGCGAACAAGTGCACGTGGGGTGTTGCCAGGTGATAATTAGCCAACTCCAGGTGTATGGCACTATCAGTTACCTTGCTTTTTTTTTGGTATATATTATTTTGTATAAGAATAAGGCATAGGGCTTTTTTCAATGGATGAAATCAGTTGAAAATTCCGGGGCAGCATGGCCAGGCAGGCAAGAGGAGAGGGTTATGGAGGGGAGGTAGGGAGGGGAGTCAAGAACGGGGATAAATAGCTAAATTGTCAACAATGGATGGGAGTACAGATGACATTAGCAGTGCTGACTGTTGTTGGACACTGGCAGTACTGATAGATGATACAAGCCATCACTTGAAAGCCCGGGAGAATTCAAAATAACACAGAATTGCAAAAGTGATGCCCCGCAGTATGATCCATTGCGCCTGAGCGTCACGAAAGTGACGCCCCGCAGTTAAGGGGTTAAAGTGGTCTTTGATGCAAATATCAGTAATCTCATTTAACGGATATAGGTAAATACAGATGCAATGAGATACTGCAAAACGTCACCATTAAAGATGTTCCTACAAGCTCTGGTGTTGATATTCCATATATATATATATATATATATATATATATATATATATGACATCCAACTTAAAGGTAAGTCGAGATATATGATTCAGTGATGAACAAAACTTCAGCAATGCCATCTTCATGAGGTTTGGTTGTTTTGGATGTATACAGTTCAGCCGTTAGGCGATTCGGCCGTTTGCCAGTTTGGACATTACGACCTAAATGACTTACGGCCGAAACGACCAGGACCTGCCCATGCAGGGCTGTTTCGTGCAATGAACAAATGTTCCTCTGCGGTGGACAGCACCTCGTCAGAGCGAGGCACGGCAAAGAGTGTGGAGGATTGGTTCCTGGATGGATGCCGCTTGTATCTCCACCCGGTTATCTGGGGCACCATAATAGGCTCCAGCTCACCTGCTATTTGGTTACATGGTTAAAACCCAAATTTGCAAATGGCTTCCCTGGTGACAGGAAACCATTAGGCTTGTCGCTCAATGTCCAGCCATCTGAAATGGAAAGAAGAAAAATAAAATGTAGCAAGATGGATGAGAGATATTGGAAGAGAGGAGGGCAGATACAGGAAATGAATGATAAAAAAAGAAGTACGTAAGCAGCATTACATTGACTTGATGATGGTCGCCACCACCTACCACTAATTCTGATAGTATATAGCAATAGATGTGCTGTATAAGCATGATGGCTATATGGGTGTGATAGTGTTGACAATTATATTTTCATAGTATTGTGTTTGTTATATTTCTACAATTGTGAATTTGATATCCGCTACTGACAACAGTATTCACAAAAATAATAAGTAAAACGAAGCAGGGGAAGTGGGTTGAAACTGGGAACGTGGTGACTGGGGTAGGGTAAAGGAAAGCAAATCGAACTGGGAGATGGGAATAACGTGACGAGGATCAAGGAGTTTTAGATATAATAGAGACGGGTGGAAGAGAAAGGGATACGGATGAGGAGCGGACGTGAATAGGAACTGGAACACTAATACTGAATGGGTAAAAAAACTTCATATAATGTTTGCAATTACTGATTCTTCACTAACAGCTGCTCTATGAATAACCGAACATAGTTGAATGAGGTAAAACGAAGCTCAATGAAACCTTTAATATGATCACTTTCCATACTGTGCTTAAACTAATATTAATACGGTTAAATAGCGGTTGATGTCAAACTGTGACTATGAGGGTGAGAGAGGTGGGGAATGATGGAGGCAGGGCATGTGATTTCAAAAAGCCAAAACTGTATTTATGTTCACATGTGTTTGGCTGACTTTTTAATCAGTCTCATGTAATATCATCTTCATACTGAAAGCGTTCTATATTGTTTCATATAAGCTCTAATAACTTTAATAGTAATAATCTTATGTGTCCAAGTCCCTACTTAAGCATCTGCCTGTTCAACTGTCACACATATTTCCATAAGATTATCATCCCACCTGCTGCATATTATTTTCAATATAGTCGTATCTGATCGCATGTTTAAATTATCCACTTAAACTATACCAGGCAATTGTATCCCATGCTGTGTCAGATCAAAAGGCCCACAGCAGGCAGACTGACAGGACAGAACTTGTGCGGTAGACTGTACACGTGAGGAAAGTTCCGCATTATACACTCGCTCACAACTTCGGAATAATAAATGTGAGACAATTGGTAGCGATGCAGTAACCAACATTCATCTGTCTGGTAACTGTGAAAAGGATGAGGATGGACGAGTCAGGGTTATAGTAGGACTCGCCTAAGTTTGCGGCTGTGGTGTGGCCCACACCTGTGTACAATGATGCCACGTTTCCCCAACTTGCGATGTGAAACGGAAGCTATTTATGTACAAGGCAACACAAATACGATAAATTCAGATGAATAAAACTTACACTTGTGTATTTTGATGGATGAATCAACAGTAATCTTATTATTCATAAAATATTTATACAGTAACACAGAAACATGGCATACATATTGTACAGTGTTGCTAAAAGAAATTGTAGTCACTTTTAATGTTTTTTAGCGTAGTTTTAGGGTGGGTAATAATATTACAGTTATGGATATAAGAGAATGAGCCTGAAAAAAGAAGAAATATGCCAATATCCAAAGTAAAAGAAATAATTCATATAATTCTTGTGAGTGGCAACACTGACACACCCTTTCTGGCCTAAGGTAAAGTATGTACCTCCATAGACCCAAGCATAGCTTGTACAGGTGTTGCTAGGGAAAAATGCTCACATTTACTGGCTTTTACCGTAATTTTAAGGGCGAGTAATAATCACATTTATAATCATAAGATAATATGTAGGACAAAATAGTAGGCATATGCCAATACCGAAGTAAAAAAAAAACATTATTCACTCGCAAGCGGCAACACTTCCACACCCAGTTGGTGGCCTTGATCTCAGGGGTGGTGTGGAAATGATGTCAAATTTACAATATATACAATATTATGTAAAAGAAAATATCCAAAATGTCCCTTGCAATAAAAGAGAGAGAGAGAGAGAGAGAGAGAGAGAGAGAGAGAGAGAGAGAGAGAGGCAGGCAGGAGAGGGGCAAGGTTGAATGCACTGTCGGCATGACGGGGGGTGGTGGTGGTGGAGGCATTGTCAGGCTGAGAGAGAGATGGAGGAAGGGGAAAGAGAATGAATGAATGAAAATCAATCATGGTATCGCAATAACGGGTCATCTGTCGCCATATACAAAAAATGATAAATATCACTAAATATCACAAAACCAAATTAACAAATGAAAGCACAATTATAAACAACTTATAAAAGAATCAAAAGTACTCAGGGTGGCTCACATCTCCAGCCGGGAGAGAGAGAGAGAGAGAGAGAGAGAGATAACGGTATAGAAAACGTGGCACCACTGTACACAGGTGCGGGCCACACCACAGCCGCAAACTTAGGCGAGTCCTACTATAGGAACTATCAGCTCCCCCAGCCTTCCTCCTTCCTTAACCTCTCCCCTCCCACACAGTGGTACCGGACATTTGAGTGTCTGCTGCTGCTTCACTGGTGGTTGTCTCACACATAAAGGTCCGAACTGGCAGGCAGGTGTATAAGGCAGAACTTTCCTCGTGTACATACTGAACAAAAGTTCGCTACTGTTCACACTTTGATCACGTCCGTCACTTTCTTGTATGAGCAGAGAAACATACAAGCCTCTCGCAGTTTAAAAGGAATACGTTAACTGGTTTACACATTTTTTTTTTTTTCAACACTCCATGAACGAGTTTAGGAGTCGGTGTGAGGATGTTAGAAGGTGTTTTGTTTGGCAAAGTGAGTATAAAGTATAGTGAAATGGAAGGGGCAATAAAGGCTCGGATGAAAGACATTCAGATAATTAGATTGTACCTGTTTGTCATCCATACTTGTTTCCACATGAGAATAAAGTATTTCAATTTATTTTTATCCTTTTTTTTTTTTTTTTTTGAGCTGCAAAGAACACATGCAACTAATTTTTCACTCTCAAATGTCTGGCTGCTCCTTTCATGTGTTCCTCTACAGATCTGACCTTGACTCTGCCAGTGGACGTGTGTAATGTACTGGGAAACATTCCTTGGTGGAAATATTCATTGTGTGTGTGCTGGGTGTCACAAATCCTCAATTGACTAATCCCATGTCAGGATATAGGTGGGAGTGTCGTTCAGGTGACGGGGATTAACTCAGGTCCAGTACCAAGGAGCCGTTCAGGCAGTGAGAATTGTAATGAGTTAGTAATTATAAAACACAGAGGCCAAAATAGGTACATCCCTTCAAAACCGTTTAGCATGAATAATTCAGAACCAAGATGGTTAAACAACAAATTATAATATCTCATAGGCCAAAGGAAAGAAATATACAGAAAAATAAAACGTGGAGAGGAACACTTACGTAACCGGTACGCGATTTTTAATAGAGAAATAAAGAGAGAGATGCGGCAGGCAAAGCTAGGTTATGAAATTAAGGTTGGTAGTGAATCAAAAGAAAACCCCAAGGGTTTTTATCAAATGTACCATACGAAAAATAAAGATAGGATAGGACCTCTCAGAACAGAATCAGTCTAACATTACCAGTGAAGATAAAGAAATGTGCTTCATCCTAAATAACTATTTCATATCAGTATTCACCAAGGAAAATCTAGACCTGGTCCCTCAAGCAGCAAATATTTACGATGAGAATAAGGAAAATATTCTTAGTCAAATAACCATTTAAGGAGGACATATTGAAAAAAATTAATAAGTTAAAACCTCAAAAATCGTCAGCTTCGGAAGATGAAAAATTATAAAAGAAACCAAAGAAGAAGCCACTATTAATGTTATTTAATGACTTTAATTTCAGGAAAACTTCCAGAGGCGGGGAAGACCGCAAACGTAGTGCCCATTTTTTAAAAGGGTGTTTGCAGATGATACTGTGTTGTTGACTGAAGACGTAGGGGAGCTGCAAGGCTTGGTGGATGAGTTTGGGAGAGTGTGTAAGAAACGGAATCTAAAGGTGAATGTAGGGAAGAGTAAAGTGATGGTCTTTGAGAGAGGTGAAGTCAGTGAATGTACAGCGAGGTTGGATGGTGAGGAATTGGAAAATGTGAGTACGTTTAAGTACTTGGGTAGTGTGATGAGTAAGGATGGAGGTTTGGAGGGTGAAGTGCTTGAAAGGGTACAGCAGGGAAGAAAGGTTGCTGGTTCTTTGAAAGCAGTGATAAGAAACAGGGAAGTGAGCATGGAAGTGAAAAAGTTACTACATGACAGTATTGTGATACCAACTCTAACGTATGGAAGTGAAGTTTGGACGTTGTTGGAAGGACACAAGTCAAGAGTGAGAGCAGTGGAAATGAGTTATTTAAGAGGAGCCTGTGGAGTCACACGGAGAGACAGGCTGACGAATGAGGATATAAAGGAGCGTTGTGGTGTGGATGTGGATGTGATAGGAAGCGTTATGAGGAACACACTGAGGTGGTTTGGCCATGTGGAGAGGATGGAGGGTGGAAGACTGACGAAGAGAGTGTGAGTGAGATGGAGGGGGGAAGAGGGAGGGGGAGGCCGAGGATGAGATGGAGGGATGGGATGGAGAGGTATATGAGAGAGAGGGGTGTGAGTTGGGAGCAGGGCAGTGAAATGGCGGGGGACAGGGCGACTTGGAGGCGATTTGTTTGTGGCCACCCCAAACGGGATTGAGGCGTCTGGCAATAGATAAATAGATGGATAGATAAATCAGCTGCTTCGAATTAACGTCCGATAAGTCTATCGTCAATACTAGGAAAAATGCTGGAGTGAATACTGGCAAATAAAATTAAAGAACACCTAGAAAGATTTAATCTTATAAATGAAAGCCAGCACGGATTCGGGCAAGGACGATCCTGCCTCACAAACTTGTCATTCTTTTTGGAGGTATATGAGGCAGCAGATAGCGATAAAGCTTACGTTATTATTTATCTGGACTTTAATAAAGGTTTTGACAGAGTCCACATGAAAGGTTAGTTAGAAAGGTTCGAGCACACGGTACAGACGGCGATATCTTAAAATGGATGAATCTTGGCTGAAGGGACGAAAGCAGAGAGTATTAATAAATGGAACTAAGTCGGATTGGGGATTAGTAACTAGCGGTGTACCGCAGGGTTCAGTACTCGGTCCCTTATTATTTATTATATAGACTTAAGAATCACTACCAGCATTAGCTAATTTGCCGACGATAAATAATACGGCGTATTATTAACTCGGCTGACGATTGCCATAACTTACAAAAGGACCTCGATACATTGTCCAAATGGTCTAAAACTTGGCAAATGGAATTTAACGTTGAAAAATGTTAGGTACTTAATGTAGGGAAGACCATTGGAGATATTAAATATAATTTAGATAACAAAGAAATTAGTAAATCGGAAAGCGAAGGAGATTTAGGAGTTATAGTTAGTAAAGACCTCAAACTAAGGCAATAGTGTATTAATGCGAGAGATAAAGCAAATACGGTCCTAGGATTTACTTCGAGAAGCATGAGCCATAGATCATTAAAAATAATAATGGAACTTTATCTAGCATTAGCAAGGCCACATTTAAACTACGCCATGGAATTTCGGTGTCCTTACTATAGAATGACCTTATAATTGGTGGAACTATCTTTGAGCATAGAAAAATACATAAGACTACTTGGATTTCACCATGTGGTAAATATTGTAATCAGATTGACCACATTGCAATTAGCAGAAGGCATAGGAGTTATTTGCAGGATGTTTGCGTAAGGAGGGGGGCAGATATAGGTAGTGATCATCAACTTGTTGTGTCAAAGATTAAAATAAAACTTAAGAGAAATGTTAATGGTAATTGTACAGGAGGTAATAATTATGATTTGGATGAGCTGAGAAGTGATGAGAGCACGAGGGAAAAGTTTCGGTGCGAATGTAGAAACAGGTTTCTAGTCTTGCAGACTTTGTTGGAATCTGAAGGCAATGATATTAATCAAATGTGGAGAGAGGTAAAAGAGGTTTCGCATGAGAGTGCTAAGGTTACTATTAAGAAAAAGGGAAAAGCGAGAAGGAAAAAGTGGATGTCAGATGAAACATGGAATGTAATTCAGAAAAGGAAAGAGTCTAAGTTAAGAAGTGAAGAACAACATGTTGATGGCCAGGTAGTTGAAGTACTTAGAGCAAAGTACTGGAGTTTACATTCTGAAGTAAAAAGACTTGTTAGACGTGATAAGAGGAGACTATATGATGAAAAGGTGACAGAGACAGAAATTAAATTAAGTAAAAATGACGGTCAGAGCACAAGAGCAGCGTATCAGGCCATAAAGGAGTTAACTGGGACTGAAAAGAGAAGGAAGGAAATACCTGTACGAGATAGAAATGGTAATCTGATGACTAAAGATTTGGATATAAAAGGAAGGTGGAAAGAGCACTTTGAATCTGTTCTAAATAGACCAATCCCAGCTGAAGAGGACATTTTGCCAGCCGAGAGAGATTTGCAGATAGAAACAGGGGATATAACTTTGGAAGAGGTAGCAAAATCTGTAAAGGAGTTAAAGAATTTTAAGGCTCCAGGTGAGGATGGAATATTCCCTGAAATGCTTAAGGTGGAAAATGACGAGTTGATGAATGCGCTTCTGAAACTTTTTAATGTGGTTTGGGATAATGGTGGAATTCCAGAAGAGTGGAAAAACGGAGTGATTATAAAAATACCAAAAAAAGGGAGATTTAAGTGTGTGTGGCAATTGGAGGGGAATAACTTTGACACCTGTAGTTGCAAAAGTCTTTTCCAAAATCTTGTTGAACAGAATAGAGCCAGTAATTGATAAGATTTTAAGAGAAGAACAAGCGGGATTTAGAAAGGGTCGAGGTTGTAATGATCAGATTTTTATTGTAAGGCATCTAATGCAACAAGCTAATGAGATGAAAATGCCACTTAACATGTGTTTTGTGGATTTTGAAAAGGCGTTTGATAGTGTTTCACGTGGAGCTATGTTGAAAATTATGAGATTCTATGGTATACCAGAAAAGTTTGTAAATATTATTAGAAGCCTGCATGAAGGTACTTTTTGTAAGGTAATGGTGGGTGGTTCTTTGAGTGATCCATTTCAAGTTAGGTCAGGAGTGATTCAAGGAGGAGTTCTTTCGCCATTGTTGTTTGTTTTGGTTATGGATTATGTTATGAAAAAGGTTGTAAGAACAGGTGCAGGAATTAACTGGAAGGAAATAAGAAGCTGATGGATTTGGACTATGCTGATGATATTGTACTGATTTGCGGAAGTATTTACGAGATGCAGAGGGTGCTCGATTGTCTGGTGGAGGAAGGAGAAAAAGTGGGATTGGTAATAAATTGTGGAAAGACTGAAATTATTAATATGAACATGGCGAACCAAATCGATTGTGTAATTGGGAATAATGTGGTGAAGAATGTAGAAAACTTTAAATATCTGGGAACGATTGTATCATCTAATGGATCATTAAACAATGAAATTGAGGAGATGATTAGACAGGCTTGGCGAGCTGTTGGAATGTTGAAATCTGTTTGGAATAATAATATGCTTTCGGTACATACTAAAGTGAAAATTTACAAGTCCATGGTTAGACCAATTTTAATTTACAGGCATGAGTCATGGTACAGTACAATTGCAACAGATCAGAAAGTATTAGGATTTGAGAATAAAATACTGAGAAGGATTCTTGGGGTAAAGTGGCAAGACAGAGTTACAAATGAAAGAGTAAGAGATATTATGAGAGTGGAACCAGTTAATGAATATGTGAGACTGTCTCGCTGGAAGTGGCTGGGGCACATATACAGAAAAGAAGGTTGTTTAATACAGGATGTGCCAGAGTGGATTGCTAGAGGAAGAAGAGGTAGAGGTAGGCCGAGGGAAACCTGGTTGAGGACTATCACGGGGTTTTTAAAATATCACGGTTTTTAAAATAAATGCTAAATATTATTTAATTGATAATAATATTCAATAATATTGAAGAGCAGGGACAATGATCATCTTACTAAATCAAGCAACGATTACTTTACGCTGACTTCTTCGCACGATTCTCTAAGAACGAGAATTTATAAACTTCCTCAACAGTACACAGCAGAGACTAATTACTCAATTGCTGTTTCTTAGTACTGTTAGCCTCTGGAGAAAGTTACTTCACCCCGACAATAAATAACTAATACTAATAATAATATCAGGCTCTTGCTGGTGCTTAACTCCTAGGAGGCACAACGGATTTTAAGTTTAATACAAGACTGGCCTAAGTACCAGTTATGAATAGCAAAACGTTTATGCAAGCTAGGAGCTATATGGAAAATAAGCTTAATTGTGGAGAAATGAAACAAGAGTTTACATTACATTAAGCTCAAGGAAAAGAACTGTTAAATTTATTGATTACAAAAATAAATTTAACGTTACACTTCAAATGAATTCAAATAAAGAGATAGTACTCACTCACTCACTCGAGCTAAATTCTTACGCCTAGGAAAAACACCTTAATTAAACTCTTAAGACTAGGAAAACGAAAAGGAATACTGGTCGATGAATGCTGTGTATCACCCAAATCTAGAGAGCTAAGGGTGGGAGCTTGGAGTTGTGATCCTGTGGAGCTTGGGTTAACCTCTCACACTGCTGGAGCACAGAACCTCTCTCCGTCAGAGCAAACACTGGACTGAGTAAGTCGTGGGAAAGAAAAGGGGAGCAATAGGCCGCATTTTTAACGGTCGAGTGAGCGAAACGCGCCCAAAACAAATCGCTCAGTGGAAGCGCTAATGTCTCACACAAAGACGATCACGTATGACAAGGAAAAATTGATTTGACAAAGCTTCCGTCCGAATGAGCGGTTAACTGAACGATACACAGTGAGTTTTCCACTAATAGTTCGTGGCTTCTTACACAAAAGGGAAATGTCGCGAATTTGATTCGTGACAAGGACAATGAAAAAAGAAGCAGGAGAGGAGTGTTGGTGGGACCTGAAGGAGATGGCAAGAGACAAATATTGGTGGAGAGAGTTCATTGAGGCCCTATGCATCCCGTGGGGTGCCACAGGAAATGATTGATTGATTGACTGACTACTATAGAATGCATATAAAGTCGCTAGAAAATGTACAGGGAAGAATAACAAAAATCATACATGATGTTAGGAACCTGTCATATGAAGACAAACTAAAAAGACTAATCTGCACTCACTAGAGAGGCGTAGAGTAATGGGAGACTTAACTGGGGTGTTTAAGTGGATGAAGGGTATAAACAAGGGAGATATTACCAAGGTACTTAAAGTGAGCATACACGTAGAACAAGAAGAAATGGTTTCACACTAGAAAAATTCCGTTTCGGTAAGGAAATAGACAGATTTTGTTTGACAGTATGGTAGTGGATGAACGGAATAAGCTACCTAGTGATGTAGTTGCTGCCTCTTCCATTGAGAGTTTCAAGGATAGCCTAGATTAGCATATGACAAATAAGGGGTGGGTATAGGGAAAAAAAAAAATCTAATAACCAGTACTGATTCATTCTTGTTTCCATTTCAGGTTACACTATGATAGTCTCTTTTTCTCCTTTAACACTTTCCCATAAAATGTTCACGCCAGTATTTCTATGCTCCATGGTGTTCTGTCTGACTTTTTCGTGCCGGGTTTAGCTGGAGGGTTTGGAGGGCGGGGGAGAGCCGTCTTCTTTGCTATCCTTATCTCATTCTAGTAGTTCAGCGACTCTTCTAGGATCTGCCTAGCATGGGCCAACCGGACTACTGCAATTACCCTCTTTTCTTATGTTCTTCTTACGATCGTATGTCTGATATCCTGCAGGTGAAGTGAAGAGGAGAGCATCCAGGACTGAGGCAGACTGGAATCGGCAAGGAAGTTTGTGTTGGACTGCTGCTGAGGCACAACTACTGCAAAAAGCAAGGCCTGTAACTGCAAAATTGGAAGCGTGGACTCACACCAGTCTGGTGTCATAATACCTGAAAATATTTCCATTGACTGGCCTTTGATTCGACTGTGACAAAATGTCAGTTTTGTGTCTTTTGTTTAAATAGTTTGAAATGTGCTCAGTCCCCAACAAGTGAAAGCATTTATTGACAGTCAAGATACTCGTTAGAGAGAGAGAGAGAGAGAGAGAGAGAGAGAGAGAGAGAGAGAGAATTAACCAGAAGTGTAATAAGTGGGGCAAAGAAACGATTAATATGGCTAAACGTCAACTTGTACACAGTGGCCAGAGAGACCATAAGTGTGTGGAGTGTGGCAAAAAGTTCACATTCAAGAGCAGCCTTTATAGTCATAGTCTTACCCACATTGGCGAGAAAAACTACAAATGTGATGTGTGTGATAAGACCTTTGCTTCTAAGAGCAATCTGTCTGCACACATCAAGATCCACACTGGAGACAAGAGGTACAAGTGCAGTGAGTGTGGCAAGGCCTTCATACAAAAGTACCGTCTTATCAGTCATCAGGCCGTTCATACAGGAGCCAGGGATCACAAATGTGACGTATGTGGCAACGCATTCAAGTGTAAAGGAAACTTGTACAACCACAGGAAGATCCACATAAGTGACAAGAAATTCAAGTGTGATGAATGTGGCGTGGCATTCCTTCATAAATATTATCTAAGAATTCACCTGTCTGCTCACAATGGCATTGAGAGTTACGTGTGTAGTGTTTGTGGTAAGGGTTTTACTCGTCCTTGGAGCCTCCATCGACACATGGATATTCACACAGGAGAGAAGAAATTCACCTGTTCTGACTGTGGAATGGCATTTGTCCAGAAGTGTAACCTTGAAAGGCACTTTCGTGTTCACACTGGAGAGAAAGTGTGCACATGTAGTGTGTGTGACAAGGATTTCTGCAGCAAATCCTCCCTGAAGAGGCACATGATGACACACACTGGAGAGAAAGTGTGCTCATGTAGTATGTGTGACAAGAAATTCAGCAGCAGATCCTCCCTGAAGAGGCACCTGATGATATACAGTGGAGAAAAGAACTGTAAGCGTTAACACAGCTCGGAAGCACTGGGTACCATGTTTCTACTAATCAGGCATATCTAACATGCTCACACTGAGGATAAGAAGTACATGTTTGAAGACTGTGGTGAGGAGTATAATCATAAGGATGATCTGGAAAGACACCTGAAAAAATTCACCACATGCGAGGGGAGGCAGACCTGGAGAGCGACCAATGTGGCAAGAGATACAAGGCACCAGACGGTACAAAACATTTTAATCTGAAGCACAAGGATGTGAGTTTTCACGGTTAATATTGGTAAATTATTTACATTGAAAGTTACACTAAAAATGCTCACGATTTCCTGGAGCAAGAGAGGAGATTCAGTATCTGTATGGAGTGGATATAATATATTTAAGGTCTTTGTCTTGGTGTAAGGGTCACTGTAGGTAGAAATCAACAACTGGACTGAATCCTCACACTTATGGAGAGGGAATAGAATTAATGTGAGAGTTTTAGTAATTCAGTAACTTCTTGACAACTCTTGATCTTGATAAGATGTTAATTTATAATGAGAAGAATAAAGTACTGACCAGGGTGATTATTCTTTTTTTTTTTTTATTAGTTTACTTAGGTGTAATTTTATGTATTTCATTATACGTAACCGTATAGTGCTTACATTGCCGTGTATTTTTAATGTGGTAGTGTAGTATGAGTACAGGCGTTGAGCAAGCTTACCTCACTCTCATTAATTTATAATTTTCAAAGTTATTGTGATTTACAGAGCCTAAAATGGTAGGTGGTGGCGACCATTGTCCACTCACGGTGTAATGCAACCTTCTTCTTCCTTCTTCTTCCTCTATTAGTAGCGGCGCTACATAGTGCCGCTACTATTTTAATAGCGATGGTGGTAACGCCATTACTTCTTTTAGCCAGTAGCGGAACTGAGAGCGCCGCTACTTTTTGGCCGTACTCACGCGTTACCACGCTTCTCGCTACTCACGCGACGAATACAGGTCCGGAGTCGGTGAGTACATACAGATATGCCGACGGTTTGGTTGTATTTATTAATGATGAAAAATTATACTTTCGTATATTATGTCAATGATGTTTGTTCCATATTACATCAGTAGTTTATTAATTATTATTTATTAGTAATGTGCATTAATTAGACGAATTTGCTAGTTGATTATCGATCTTTTAAATTAAGTAAAGATAAATAAGGATGTCAGCTAGATGTAGGCAATGCTAACACACACACACACACACACACCTCTAACTATCTCCGTCTCTAACTCACTTTCTCTCCCCCACTCTCTCTTTCAGACTAATTCTTACTCACTACGTTATTATTTCGTAACAGTACGTAACTTTCAGTTTAAAGTAATGGAAAAAAAAAACATTGCTATTGTATAAATAGCCTTTAAAAGAAAGCCCCAGTTCAATTTTACTTTCGTTTTCGTACATATCTTAAATAGGTATCATTGAAAATATAATAAATCTATATAATAGGCTATGTATCAATGGTAGGCCACATTTTTTTGCCTTTTATTTATGTATGTTACTTGCAGTAGGTACACTATGTAACAATGTAAAAGAACATTTGTTACATTATACCGGTACAGTAAATAGCTTTTTCCTGTACCTTCGGCTCTAAGCTTCATTACAGTGACACCGACATGTATATGATTTTTTTTTTTTTCAATATAAGTATATACTGACATTACTGGTACACAACATAACCACTCAGACTGACTAATATTATCGAAAACAGTATATAGTGTATTGCTATATCACAGATTTTTGTTAACCTTTCCTTGGTCTACATTTTTCTTATCCAAACTAGCGGGATCGCCGCTACATTTCATCCCAAGTAGCGAAACCAGTAACGCCACTACTTTTTCGAGCTAGTAACGGGAATGGGAGCGTCGCAACTTTTTATTAGCAGCGTTCCTAGCACTGCATACGTTAGAGTTGGTATCACAATAGTGTCATGTAACTTTTTCACTTCCATGCTCACTTCCCTTCTTCTTATCACTGCTTTCAAAGAACCAGCAACCTTTCTTCACTGCTGTACCCTTTCAAGCACTTCACCCTCCAAACCTCCATCCTTACTCATCATACTACCCAAGTACTTAAACGTACTCTATCTATCTATCTATCTATAGCCCGACGCCCTAATCCCGCAAAGGGTGGCCGCAGACAAAACGCCTCCAAGTCACTCTGTCACCCACCATTTGACTCCCCTCCCCCCAACTCACCCCCCCCTCCCTCATATACCTCTCAACTCCATCCCTCCACCTCATCCTCGGTCTACCCCTCCCTCTCCCTCCCTCCACCTCACCTACATACACCCTCTTAGTCAGTCTTTCATTCTCCATCCTCTCCACATGTCCAAACCACCTCAGTGTATTTCTCCTAATCTTTTCAACCACATCCACATCTACCCCACAACGTTCCTTCACTTCTTCATTCGTCAACCTGTCCCTCCACGTCACTCCACATGCTCCTCTCAAGTAACTCATTTCCACTGCTCTCACTCTTGACTTGTTCCCCTCTTGCAAGGTCCACGCCTCGCTTCCATACGTCAGGGTAGGGATCACAATACCATCATGCAGTGACTTCCATACTCACCTCCCTATTTCTCATCACTGCTTTCAGTGTGCCAACAACCTTCCTTCCCTGCTGTACCCTTTCACGTACTTCATCCCCCAAAGTTCCATCCTTACTCGTCACACTACCCAAGTACTTGAATGCACTCACATTCTCCATATCCTCACCATCCAACCTCACTGCACACTCTGTGACTTCATTCCTCTCAAACACCATAACTTTACTTTTGTTTACATTAACTTTCAGCTTCCTCCTCCTACACACTGTCCCAAATTCATTCACCAAACCTTGCAACTCCCATTCATCTTCACTCAACAATACTGTATCATCAGCAAACAGCAACACCGGAAGCTTCCAAATCTCACCCTCATTCATTAGGGCCACCCCTACATCCACTGCCCTACCTTGTACCTCCTTTACAACCCCATCCATATATATATTAAACAGCCATGGAGACATTACACACCCCTGTTTCAGTCCCACATTGAGAACAAAGAACTCACTCAGCTCACCATCTACTCGCACCGTAGCCCTAGCTCCCTCGTACATACTCTTCACAGCACTCAACAATTTCCCCTCCACTCCATATATTCTTAATACCTTCCACATACCTTGCCTATCTATTCTGTCATAAGCTTTCTCCAAGTCCATGAAGGCAGCGTACACTTTCCTTCCCTTCTCTAGATACTTCTCCACTAAACATCTTAGAACAAATATCTGATCTACACACCCTTTTCCCTTCCTAAATCCCCCTTGTTCTTCTCCAACTAGCTCCTCTGTCATATGCCTAACCCTATCAATGAGTATTCTACCATATATTTTACCAGTCACACTAAGAAGGCAAATACCCCTATGGTTACCACATACTTCTCTCTCCCCTTTTCCTTTGTACAGAGGAACAATTATACCTGATTTCCAGTCTTCTGGAACCCTTCCCTCTTCCCAAGCCAATCTACACAACTTCCATATCCACTCCACAAGAATCTCACCCCCATACCTAAGCATTTCACCACACACTCCATCAATTCCTGGGGCCTTTCCCAGCTTAATCTTCTTCATCGCTTCCACTACTTCCGACCTACTGATCTCTTCCTCCCTCCTCTCATCTCTTCTTCTCCCAGCCATTCCCCAACCACTTATACTCACACTGCTCTCACTCTCTACATTCAACAAATCCTCAAAGTGCTCCTTCCATCTCCTCAATTTCTCTCTCTTCTCCACCAACAATCTATTATTCCTATCTTTCACTCCCCTACTATTTCCCCTTTCACACTGCCTTACTTTCTTTACCTCCTTCCAAAACAATTTCTTACTCTCCCTCCATTTCACACTCAGATTCCTCCCAAACTCTTCATCCACTTTCTTCTTACTCTCCTTCACCAGTCTCTTAACCTCCCTTCTCCTGCTCGCATATACCTCTCTCTTCTCTCTCTCATCTTCTCCCCTACCTCTACTCGCCAACCATTCACCATATGCCTTCTTCTTTTGTTCCACAGCTCGTTTCACCTCATCATTCCACCATGCTGTCCCTTGCACACCCTTGCATCTCCTCCTCACTCCACAAACCGCCTCACACGCTGCGCTTATCTCTTCCGTGAATATCTTACATACGTCTTCCACCCCTTCCATCTGCTCTAGCTCATAAACGTACTCACATATTCCAATTCCTCACCATCCAACCTCGCTGTGCATTCACTGACTTCACCTCTCTCAAAGACCATCACTTTACTCTTCCCTACATTCACCTTTAGATTCCGTTTCTTACACACTCTCCCAAACTCATCTACCAAGCCTTGCAGCTCCCCTTCGTCTTCACTCAATAACACAGTATCATCTGCAAACAACAGTACAGGGAGTTTCCGAACACTACCCTCTCTTACCAGGGTCATTCCAACATCCATTACCCTACCTTGTGCCTCTTTTAATACCCCATCCATGTTCAGATTGAACAACCACGGTGACATGACACATCCCTCTTTCAACCTAACCTTCAAAGAGAAAAATTCACTCAGTTCACCATCCACACGCACTGCAGCCTTAGCACCATCAAACATA
Organism: Coenobita brevimanus; assembly: GCF_032717465.1. Taxonomy (NCBI): domain Eukaryota; kingdom Metazoa; phylum Arthropoda; class Malacostraca; order Decapoda; family Coenobitidae; genus Coenobita; species Coenobita brevimanus. The sequence goes on along the minus strand of NC_136968.1, from coordinate 25,293,232 downwards.
CTCTTCACAGCATTCAACAACTTCCCATCTACTCCATATATTCCTAATATTTTCCACAATCCTTGTCTATCCATACTCTTCACAGCATTCAACAACTTCCCATCTACTCCATATATTCTTAACCCTAGATAGGAAATCTTCAAAATGTTACATATTAGGTAACGTGGGGTCTGAAAAAAAAAACAAAAAAAAACTTCCGTTTGAGATATTTCAAAACGCTTTAATACACAAATAATTCAACCCCTTATCTTTAAATAGGGCCAGAAAATATATATATATATATTTTTTAAAGTTTATACAAAAATGATTAAATTTTAGGTATGCAAATTTTAAAATTAAATCTTGCAAAATTGAAAAGTAATATCATTATTCCTTGGGTGGCCTGCAGTAGACCGATGTTGGGACCTTCTATATACAAAAGGAGAAAGACAGCAAATTGAAATAAAAAAAATCACAAGAGGGCTCAACTAGGTTACATTATAGGTAATCTGGGGGTCTAACATACCCCAGTGGCTCTATAGAGCAAAATCAGAGCCAGATACAGCTATGACCCCATCATCCCCATGAAGAGCATCACTAGGCAGGAAGTTAATGAGATGGACAGATCTGCAGACCTTATGCTCATATTTTTAAAAATCAAATTTCTGGGACTGGGGTTTCTGATACCCCACTTCACCTATCTAGGGTTAATATTTTGCACAATCCTTGTCTATCCACCCTGTCATATGCTTTCTCCAAATCCATGAAAGCCGCATACAACTTCTTTCCCATCTCTAGAAACTTTTCCACTAAAGATCTAAGAATGAATATCTGATCTACACAACCTCTTCCTCTCTTAAAGCCTCCCTGTTCTTCTCCAACTAATTCCTCTGTTCTTTCTCTAACTCTGTCAATAAGTATCCTACCATACATTTCATTTCCATATATGATAAATAACACAATTCACGCTATATTATAATTACATTTTAGGAGTCCGCAGTGCCCTCTATTGGGTTAGAGCTTTTCAGAAGCATCCCATTCCTTGCCTGCAGTTGATGTGTCTTCCTGGCCAGACCGACCAGGGTTACACTACCACTAATTTTAGAAGACCTAGAAATATATACTTTTTGTAACTCAAGGTACTGTTGTCTTCAGCAAGATGTTACCCTAGCATCTAGTCTTTGGCCAACAGTTCCCTTGGCCACAAACTCTCAAAACTTGCCAGTGCTCACCTGATAACTCATCTGAATTCGGTCGCCTCTCTGTGGCTCACACAGTCACATACTTTCTAAAAACCCTTTCCATGATAATTATCAGTGAACAGTACACAAATTCTGCAATAATGTAATAATTAGTTATTATACCAGTTTTCTAGACGTAATTTACTAAGACAGACATTGCTGAAGAGTTACTAAAATACACAAAATGACAAGTGGTGTGGTGGGATTCATCTCACAATATTACAAGTCATGCTGTACAAGGTGCTACCCAAAAGGTCCAGTAATTAGAATACTGTAGGAAAATAAGTTACCTTACCTCCTAGTTCTCACTGTTGCCTTCGAAGTAGTCCCCTTGGGCATGTATACAATGGTCCCAGCATTTTTTCCACGAGTCTTTGCATCCCTGGAAAGCTTCAGGCATGATGGTCTTGAGCACCACCTGCAATTCTGTCTGGATCTCCTCAGTCAAGTCAAATCGACACTCTTTCAATCATAACTTCAGCTTGGGAAACAGAAAAAAGTCTCAGGTGGCAAGGTCGGGTGAATTGGGTGGGTAGGGAATGACTGCCATGTTAGTGGAAACCAGGAAATGCCGGACAACAACTGATGTGTGGGTGGGGGGCGTTGTCATGATGCAGGACCGACCCAGTCCTTGTTCTTCCACTGTTCTGGACGTTTGTGGTGGATGTTCTCCCACAGACGCTGCAAAACTTGACAGTAAAACTTTCTGCTGACAGATTGACCGGTTGGGACGAATTCCTTGTGAAGAATCCCTTGGATATTGAAGAAAACGGTCGACATCGACTTGACATTGCTGTTCCATTGGTCCGCCATTGCAAAACCACCAAACCACCTACACACCACATTACAATAGTAAGCGTATCTCAACAACACGTCCACTCACAAACATGGCAGGGGCCACACTGATGCACAAGGGGTGCTGCTGACTCCTCATAGTGGCAAAAGGCAAAACTGCAATCGGTTGGCTTCCTCTGTTCAAATTACTGAAACTTTTGGGAAGTACCTCCTATGTTTATTTTGATATGCCTATCACGTTGTTTTCAAACAGATTAATGCTTCATCTAGCAAGTGTTGAAGAGAATGTACCGAATGTAACTTTTGTTTTAAAACTAGAAACATGGGAAGATGAAATCTCCGGCCGAAACTGCGGGAACCAAATAAGCCTAACATGTAGAGCATGAGGTTGGTCCCTGTACTAATATTTTGTGTTCAGATGACTTTTAAATACTAATACAAAAAAATTTTCACATATTGAAATAGTATGGAAAGAGTATGAGTCAGAGTGATTACTTGGTGTTTGAGCTATGAAAAATTTTTACCCCGAAAATGAGATGGTATGCTAATGTTTCCATACCAACCACTACATTCTAAGTATATATGGTTGTCCCACTCTCAGTTCAAATTTTGAAGTAGCCTGAGAGTGACATCATTAGGTTCCATCGCTGCACTGTTAGTACTCAGTTGACTCGGAACAGCGTCAGAGCATTTTTTTTTTTTTTTTTTTTACGTGTCCGACTCTGGGAAAAGGCTTCAGGGCCTATTTCTTGTGGGCAGTGACCTAGTCCAAGGCCCAGTAGTCCTCCTACACCTCCACATGTCACCACTTCGGCGCTTACACCCACCATCCATATTGAATACATGCTAGGGCTGTCTCATACAGGACTGGTGTATTGGTATTAGCGGGGGTGTTTTTGCGACATGTCGGTGGGTCATCTGGTAGATCAGGAAAGTCTGCTTTTAGGAAATTCAAATCCTTAAACTGTTCCTTGTTCCAGCCGGGATTCGATCCTGGGTCCATTAGGACTGCAGGCCGCCTCTCTACCAATTCAGCCACCGCCTCCCCTCGGTCTCTCCTCATGTGCAAAGCTGAGACATGTGGCATTTGAAAACTTTACAGTTTGAACATGAAATAATTTCCGAAGCTAAAGAGGTCAAAATTAGCATTAAATGTTTACTGTTATCAAAGAATATAAAAGTCGATTATAAAGTTTTATAAAACAGTGAATGGTCTATATCTGTCTATTGCCAGATGCCTCATTCCTTTAAACAAATCGCCTCCATGTTGCCCTATACAACATCAGTTCACTGCCTTACTCCCAGCTCACACATCCCTCTCTTATATATTTATCCACTCCATCCCTCCATCTCATCCTCAGCCTCCCCCTCCCTCTCCCCCCCTCCACCTCACTCGCATACACTCTCCTCATTAGTCTCTTGTTCTATCTTATCCACATGGCCAAACCACCTCAATGTATTTCTAATGTTTTCTATCGCATCCACATCCACACCACAATGCTCCTTCATTTCCTCATTTGTTAGTCTGTATCTTACACCTAAATCCACATGCTCCTCTCAAATAACCAAGTTCCACTGCTCTCACTCCTGACTTGTGTCCTTCTAACAAGGTCCAAGCTTCACATTCATACGTTGGAGTTGGTACCACAATACTGTCTGTAATGCTAGGTGAAAAAGGCCCAACTCTTCGGTCCTAGAGCACCTAACGTGTAGCGGGGTCCTCTTTTGAGACCGGGGCTTAGTGCAATAAAGAGAGGTAGAACACAAAAACTCCAGGGAATAACCTTTACATGTATATTACCACAGTCAGGCACAGGACAAAAACAGCAGATAATACAACACAGTATATGATGGAGAATAAAACCTTAACTAGATAATCAGTATCTCACAGGATACTAGCTTAACAGACACTGATGCTAACACTCTAGGTCTAGTGCACAGGTGTACTTGGAACACAGGGTGGCAGTGTGGGTGGGACAGTAGGAGTGGGTCTTACACGGGGGGGGGGGCGAAGGGTGATGCACGGAGGGTCAGATTAAAGTTATAGTAATATTGGGAGGGAATTGATGTTACGGATTCGGACTCAGTATTTTCTGGTAGCAAGGGGATTTTGATAATTGATTATATTGCTAGTCCAGGTTCTTGCAAACGCACTGACTGGTGAGAGGAGATTTATTAACCCATCACATCCCGAGCTATTTCGCACCTCCGACACCCCCCAATCCCGAGGTATTTTGAATTTTTTTTTTTTTGGCTAAAACCTCCGCTTTTTGTGAGAAACATCGAAAATTCATAGAGAAATCTCTCACCTGAGGTTTAAAATATTCGATCCAGGTAGCAGTACCTTCTTACCTTATTGGGTTTTCGAACAGGCTGGCACCAAAGAAAACGAGTTCTATGGGAGGGTAACTATTTCACACCACTCATAAACGGTATTTATTTATTTACTTGGTACGAATTTATATGTAGTACGAGAGTATATCGGTTTTCAAACAGTAATATAGGCATTATAAGCATTGTTTCACTCACTAACTCTTCACCATACCTGACCTTTTTTTGCCACATTACCTGATCATCATTTCTGACTGTTTTCTTCCTCTAATGCTATGTTAACTTTGTCCTCCACATTGTCATCGATTGGGGAATCACTCTGGCCCTGAATGTCTTTATTGGCCAGGTCACTAGTAACAGATGAATTGCCGAGACATTGGCATGCAGGGGGGGGGGAGGATATCCGGTGTAAGGCATTATCCCTGCTTGGCATCTTGTAGAGGAATAGAGGAAGGTGTCCCGTGCATATGTATGAAAAATCACGCGCAAAAATTGAAAATTGTGCAAATTATGAACCTTGCAATTGCGCAACGTACCAGTACGTCATCAGGACTGGCAAATGCAAAATGTTCCAATGTATCCATACGTCGACGGGACGTCTTGGGTTGAGGGAGGGTGGAAGACACTGAGAATTTCATTATGTTTATGGTAATACGAGGGGGAGGATATTACTAACACTTTCTCGTCACTATTTCCTGGTAGCAAGGGACGTTTGGATATTTTACTAAGGAGAATCTCTCATGCTGAGAACCTTACTGATTTTATACAAGAGCGTCACTCGTGAGTCCGATTCACCAGAACTTAGTCTCTGCACTCATCCACCCAGCAATATCACGTATTCTCCTGTTTCCCTCTCCTGAACACTTGCCCTGTTATTTGACATATACTAAGTCACTGTATCACTGTTACACTAAATTTAGGGGGAAAATTGCACTTAACATAAGTCACTTATACAGTGGGGGTGGCGGGGAAACACGCCGGGGAGAACTCTACCGAAACAGGGGCACCGCCAGGGGAGAGTGTGCCGAGAGGGCATGGAATGACTCGCAGGGGTGTCTTCTCTTGTCCAGGGCTGCAGGTGGCGAAGGGGCCCGTATTCTCCAGGCTGGTTACAGGGGTCTGGCCCTCAGGGCTGGGGCCAAACAGGTCCAGGAATCTCTGGCTCAGGTCTCGGCTGGAGGTGGAGGTCTTCCGCCGTCGGGGTGTGGGGAGATCTCGCCTGGGCGTCCTGGGGAGGGCCTGGAGTTCCCTAGGAAAGCGGTCCCCAGAGTCAAGGGGCGCCGTCAGGGAGGGGTTGCGGCACCGACCTGAATTAGGGTCCATCAGGTGGGTCTTCTGCAGGGCCAGGCGTAGGGAGCAGAGGCTGAGGGAGGCTGTAGGGCCTCTCTGGGGTCCTTCTGCTTTGGAGGTCCAGACACTCGTCTCACGCTGGGACAGTGACACAGCTCTCACCTCTTTCTGGCTGTGGCTGCCCAAGGGCGCGACTATGAGATGCCAAGGCCCAGATATTGGCCATGGCCTGAGTGGGGGAATCAGCGCACCTCTGGACACCATCGGAGCGGATATCGGCTGTCTGATGAAGGCGGGAGCGGCCCCAGGCTGTCTCCTGCAGGAGGGAGGGGGAGCGGCTATAGGCCGACTCAGGGGCAGCACCTTTGGAGCGGCTATTGGCCGTCTGACAAAGGTGGGAGTGGCCTCTTGCCATCACCTTCTGTCGGAGGGCAGAGTGGCTATCGGCCGACTCGGGGGCAGCACCTTTGTAGCGTCTATTGGCCATCTGATGAAGGTGGGAGCAACCTCTTGCCATCTCCTTCTGCCGGAGGGAGGAGCAGCTATCGGCCATCTCCTGCAGGAGGGGATGTAGGGCGGTTATCAGCCGTCCCTGGAAGGACACCCTTCTGACGAAGGCGGGAGCAGCTATCGGCCGTCTCCTGATTACCCTCAGGTCGGTGAGACACCGATTCCCTTACGAGGGGCAGGCGGCTATTGGCTATCCCTAAAGAGAAGGCACCTTTGGAGAGGCTATGGGCACACTCCTGTAGAAGGCTGGAGCAGCTATCGGCCATCTCCTGAGGGGCACTGTTTGGAGCTGGATAGGCAGCTCCACCCCGATCTGATCTGGCGGTCCCTCTCCCCGAAGGTACTGTTGATTTCCTGCTAGGGCGATTGTGAGGAGGCTGAGTGTTATAGGGGCGCACGGCCCGGGCTGACTTGTGCCATTGTAGCACTGCATCCTGCGATTTGGCTGCGGCTACTCCGTGGGGTCCGGGTGGGGGTGTCAGTGAGTTCCCGGGGGCACTATGCTGTAGCTCACGCATTTTACTGTCATGCAGCAACTTTTTTACTTTCATGCTCACTTCCCTCTGTTCCTTATCTCTGCTTTCAAAGAAGCAGCAACCTCTCCTCCTTGTTGTATCCTTTCAAGCACTTCACCCTCTAAACTTCAATCCGTACTCATCACACTGCCCAAGTCCTTAAACGTACTCAAATTTTCCATTGTTCCCCATCCATCCTCACTGTACATTCAGTGGCTTCCATTTTCTCAAAGTCCATAACTTTAGTCTTCCCTACGTTCTCCTTTAGAGTCCGTTTCTTACATTTTCTCCCAAACTCATTCCTTTCATCTTCAATTAACAATACAGTATCATCTGCATAGAACAATGCAGGGAGTTCCCAAACACTCCCCTCTTTCATTAGGGCTGCTCCAACATCCACTACCCTACATTGTATCTCTTTTACAACCCCATCCATATACAGATTGAACAACCATGGGGACATGACACATCCCCGTTTTTAATCCAACATTCAAATAGAATAATTCACTCAGTTCACTATCCACACATACTGCAGCCTTGGCACCCTCATACATACTTTTCATGGCATTCAACAACTTCTCATTTGCTCCATATATTCTCAATACTTTTCCCATTACCTTTTCTATCCACCCAGTCATATGCTTTCTCCACATCCATGAAGGCCGCATACAACTTCTTTCCCTTCTCTTGAAACTTTTCCATTAAAGACATAAGAATAAATATCTTGTCTATGCAACCTCTTCCCTTCCTAAAACCTCCCTCTTCTTCTCCAGCTCATTCCTCTGTTATTTCCTTAACTCTGTTTATAAGTATCCTATCATATACTGTTCCTATTACACTAAGAAGACAAATGCCCCAATGAATACCTCACATTTATTTTTCCCCTTTTCCTTTGTACAAAGGAATAATTATACCTGTCTTCCAATCCTCTGGGGCTCTACCTTCCTCCCAGGCCATTCTGCACATCTGTATCCAATCTTCTTCTATCTCTCCCCCGTGGTTTCAGCATTTCACCACACATTTTATCAATTCCTGGGGCTTTCCCAATTTTGACTTTCATCATTGCTTCCATGACTTCCATCCTACTGATTTCTTCCTCTCTTCTCACCCTCCTCCTTCTCCCGGCCATTCCACAGCTACTTATATTCATATTACTTTCATCTCTGTGTTCAAAAATTCCTTAAGGTGTTCTCTCCAACTACTCACCATTTCTCCCGTCTCCACTAACAAGCTACCATTTTTATCTTTCACTCCTCGACTTACTTCCTTATCACCCCGTCTAACTCGTTTTACCTCTTACCAGATTATTTTCTTATATTCCCTCCGCTTTACTCTCAAATTCCTTCCAAATTCCTCATCCACTCTCCTCTTACTCTAATCTTTTCACCTCTCTCTTCCTCTCTACATATAACTCTTCCATCTCTCAACTTCCTCCACGCCCCTGTTTCTCATCTGCTCATTATATGCTTTCTTCTTTTGTGCCGCAGCCTGTCTCACCTCTTCATTCCACCATGCTGTTCCTTGCACCCCTCTTTCGTCTTCTCTTCACCCCACACACCACCTCACATGCTGCACAGATTTCTTCTGTGAATATCTTGTACACATCCTCCACCTCCCCCATCTGCCCCAAATGACGTTCAATGTTTGAAGTAAATTATCCACCCATGATGTACATTTACGTCCGCATGTTGCACTATCTTACATGCCTGCATTTACTTTAAACGTCAATCATCGTTTGATAAAACTTTATGATCATCTTTAATTTTCTTTTAGAGCGGTAAGCTGTTTACGCTAATTTTGCCACTTTAATTTCATATTATTCCATATTTAAAATGGTTGCTTATACTGTATTGCAAGCAGATTACAGATATAAATATATGTGTGTTAAAATAAGAAGAGCTGTAGATTTACCACTCTCCTTAGTGTTGCATTAACCAATGAGGAGCATTAATTCAAATGTTTCGTGGCTCCAGCTATCAGCGCTGAGTGAACAGAGTATATTTGTCACTCTTGCCCTTTTACTTCTCGTTTTCTCTCTCTGGGAGACTTTGTGACGCCATCCTCCTGCGCGTGAGATAACTGTACAGTATATAGGGGAGGGCGGTGATGATTCGGCCACTTTTTCGAAAAAAATCATAATAAATAAAGTTTAAGAAATTCTTAAAATCTACTTATTCCAAGAGGAAGCCACATCTTTTGGCTCTTTTGTGTGCTATTGTCAGTTCTTAAACTTACGTCATTTCTTGGCAGTAATCCAAACTCTTAAGGTCTCCAAAATGGCCGAACCATCCCTCTTGGTGTGGATGATTCGGCCACTGGCGTTGGATGGTTCGGCCACCATGTGGGATGATTTGGCCACTTGCCTCTGGGGCTCAATTAAAGAATTAAATACAGTAGGAAAATTAAGAATCAAATTTTCATCTGTGCTGACATGATTTATTGGATTTATTTTTACCTAAACAATCTCCTTTTAATGAAACAAGGAACAAACAATCTCCTTATAATGAAATTAAATGGCTCTACTCTTGCCTATCTCATATAAAATAAAACTATAATTTTGTGAAAGAAAATATCGAAGTCAAATGAAAGCTACTTTTCTTACATGCTGTTTACTCTTAACGCATTTTAAATTCAGTGAAACAAAAATCCAAAGTTGTAATACCTTTGCCTTCGTTTAGTGCTTTGTGAAACTGGTTCAGGAAATACTCCAATTATAGCGTTTCTTGAAACAGAAGCTTCGTCAATTTCTGAGGGAAAGCAGAGAGAGAGAGAGAGAGAGAGAGAGAGAGAGAGAGAATATGTAATTTTATAGAAAAAAGGTAAGGGGATGAGTCTGTTATGATGTGGCAGGGGTAAACCAGCTCTGCTGTCGGGCCCTGCTGCGGATGTCATTGATTGCATTGCGCAGTTGACCCTTGTGCGGTGTGGTGCGGTGAGGATCTGTCCGTTCTCCCCTTTGGGACTAAGATGCGAATGAATGTGTTTGAATGGATGAGTAAATGGGGAGTGTGTCGTCCTGTCTCAGCTACCTCCCTTTCCTTGGGGGAAGCAGCCTAGGTATATAGATAGATAGATGGATAGATAGAAAAAAATCATTAAATAAAGAAAATAAATCATTAGATAATTATGAGGGATGGTTCGGCAGGGTTGCCAGGTGGCCGAACCATCCCTCACTTCAAGTGGCCGAATCATCCCACATGTATAAAGATGTACACATAGTGCCCCGAAATCCAGAGTTCATAAGCTGTTCGAGTGTTATCTACTCTCACGTCGCCTATAGACAATAAATGATATTTGCACTATATATGGATAACAACCCTGAAGTATTAGTGGAGCTACTGCTTACGTTGGATCACCGAAAAAGTACATAGGGGTCACGAAAAATCATAAAATCTAACCTGACGTTGCTGTTTCCCAGCCAACCAAAACAAAAACACATGTGCCATCTGTCGGCAAGATCACGCAACTTCATGTGAAATCTCAATGATCTAGGTCCCCTACATTATTCAGAAAGGCCAGTGGCCGAACCATCCTCCTGGCCGAACTATCACTGCGCTCCCCTACATTAACTGTGCCAACCAGAATACCTTTCGCGGGACAAGTACATCGTTGGATATGGTCTTTACCTGAGGTCTACTAACATCTTGCAGTAAAATTACTTTATGTTATTTTCAGATATACTGTAGATATATGGATATGAATTTTTCACTTCATTCAAATGAGAGAGCATGAACATTGATGGATTAAGCGAAGAACAAGATTGGTCCCGGAAATGAGGCGATATTCTGACTTACTTTGATTTTATTTGAAATATTTATTGTTGTGAAAGTATACAGAGTGCTTATACAACAAAGAAGGTACTAGGTCTTGCTACATACTAAAATGCGTGACTTAAAGAACAGTGCCCCCGAAATATACCATAGTGCCCCCGACAACAGGGCAAGCAAAGTACAGTTCAGTATGCCCGAGGATGTACCGACACCCCCACACGGACCCCACGGGGTAGCCGCCACCAGTCACAACCACTCCCGGCAACAGCGACATATGTCAGCCCAGGCCGTGCGCCCCTGTGTCATGCAGCCACCACGCCGTCGCCGCCGTAGGAGGACACTACCTTCACGGAGTGGAATTGTTGAGTCAGCTAGGGGTGGAGTTGTAAAAGACACTCCAAACGGCGCCCCTCTGGTAGAGACGATCAATGGTCGCTCCCATCCTCGTGAGACGATCTATGGTCGCTCCGAAAGTGCTCCGGTAGAGACGATCTATGGTCGCTCCCATTGTTGTGAGACGATCTATGGTCGCTCCCATTGTTGTGAGACGATCTATGGTCGCTCCCATTGTTGTGAGATGATCTATGGTCGCTCCGAAAGTGTTCCGGTAGAGACGATCTATGGTCGCTTCCATCCTCATGAGACGATCTATGGTCGCTCCGAAAGTGCTCCGGTAGAGACGATCTATGGTCACTCCCATTATCGTGAAACGATCTATGGTCGCTCCCATCCTCGTGAGACGATCTATGGTCGCTCCGAGAGTGTCTTGGTAGAGACGACCTATTGTCGCTCCCTTCCTCGTGAGACGATCTACTGTCGCTCCGAGGGTGTGCAGAGAGAGGTAAGGAGAGAGACGTCCCTACGGCAGGAGACTAGAGCCCAGGGTTCCTGTCCCAGTGTGACCCAGACAGGCCTCACAGCCTCCCCTGGTCTCTGTTCCCTATGCCTGGCTCTAGAGCAGACGCACCTGACAGACCCCAGTGAAAGTCGCTGCCGCAGCCCTCCTCTGTCGGCGCCCCTAGACGCTGGAGACCGCAGCCCGCAGTCTCTCTCAGTTCTCCCCAGGACACCCGGGCGCGATCTCCCTACGCCCCCACGACGCCGTAAGGCCCTCACGACAGGCCGGGACTTATCACAGAGGTTCCTGGAGCTATTCGGCCCCAGTCCCGAGGGCCACACGCCTGAGCCCAGCCCGGAAGTTACGGTTAGCCCAGGACGCGAGAGGATGCCCTTACGAGTTATCCCGTGCCCTCTTGGCACGCCTCGCATTGGCGGTGCCCCTAGCCCGGCAGGATCACCGACAACATGTTCCTGCCTATCCCCCTGATGAATACGTGTGATACTGTAGTACGAGTGATTTAGGTTAAGTGTGACTTCCCCTAATATAAGTATTGTGCAGTGATTTCATATAGTGAATATCGGGGTAAATAAGATCACAGTGAGAAGTTAAAGGGCGAGAGTGTGGAACAAGATCTGATTGACTATACTTATGAGTGACATCCCTGTTATACGATTTATATGCCTGTGCCGCCGGGAGATTCCCCTATAATGACATACCCCCATTACTGCGAAGGAATATTGTGAAAGGGAGTATTAATGGTATACTCTCCCTCCCCCACGCTACCCATAAATCTTGTTTATCACCCTCTCTCACTCCAATATCCCGAGTAAGTGTGAATCAAGAATAAAATCAATTACCAAAGTCCCTTGGCTAGTGGAAACCATATAAACTTCATGGCTAATATCTGCCGCTCTCCAGTATTACCATAACTTTCCCGTAGCTGTCACAAGTCACTCTCTGCACCTCCCCTATCTCCTCCTCGTGAGACTCAACCCCTCTCCCGCGCCCCCGCGCGCGCCTATATTTACTGCACTCTTGATACACTCAGATTGATTGTGTTGTCATTACTATCAGAGAAGCAAGTATCCTGCGAGATACACATATCCTAGACAAGGTTTTATATTGCTATGTATTGTGCTGTAATATCTGCTGATTTGTCCTGTGTCTGATTGTGGTAATATACGTGTAAAGGTTGTTGCCTAGAGTTTTCGTGTCCTGCCTCTCTTTATTGCACTAAGCTCTGGTCTCGAAAGAGGACCCCGCTCCACGTTAGGTGTAATAGGAACGAGAAGTCAAGCCTAATTTCACCTAGCATTACACTGGTGGCCAGCGGTGGTTCTAGACCCGGGCGTAAAAGAGAGGTAATCAGGAAATATTTGGCAAAATGGCAACTAAGCCGCACGTTCAGTTACACAAATTTGACCCCGACCAGTATGATATACACACATATCTGGCAATAATTAAACTCTTACTGGATATTGGCTTTGAAAATGACCAACAAAAAATTGCAGTCACACTACCACTGTTGGGTAAAGCGGCGGCGAACATAGCGCCAAAAATCGTCCCAGAACTCACCTGGCAGAACTTTACAAAGTTCACTGTACAAGCCATCACCCCATCATTGGGGAAAGTAGTGGCTCTATCCAAATTGGATAGTTTTTCATTCGACGGGGATTTAGATAATACCCTGATACAGTCAAGACGCCTGGTTACTGCTGCCTACCCGGAGGCAGATGAGGAAACCCGGGATCAGCATACATTTAACACTCTGCTCAGAGTACTCCCAAGTGTTGTGAAACAACACTTCACTATCCATGATCCAACAGGAGACATGGATAGAGATATCAGTTTAATGAGGCGCCTTTTAGCCGTCCATGCCACCCCTCAATGCATCGGCGAAATAAATCAATTCCCTGTTGACCTCATCAACATCAACCTGTGGGAATTTTCTCCGTGCTACCACGGATGCCCGATCCACGACATCCGTGAGCAGCTAGAAGCTGCCCAGTGCAGCCAAATGACACGAGGGCGCTTACAAACTTCCCCACCATACACAAATTCCCTTAAGCCTCAGGGGAAGAAAATACAAAAAAGGAAACACAAAAAGTGTCCCCCCACTGCCCCCGCATCCCACCGTAATGGTGGGGGCCACCTCACATCTCTGCCAGTCTACGACAGGGGGGAACGTTATCTTTCCTTTTCCTCCCCTCTCATTATCTCTTCTGTTCTACCTTCCCCTATTCCTGCCCCTAGTTCTAACCTTCCCACCCCACCTTCAACCTCACCATCCCCATGGACCACCACCTCATCCCCAATAAACCCACCAGATGCGTCGCCGCCCACCACACCCCACACCGCACCACCCATCACTCTCTCACGAGCTCAGCCCCTTGCTACCACCTGCACCGCCCCATCCCCGAACATTCAGACAACCCCGCGAGGCCGCATCTCCCCACCACCACTGGCTCCCTCTCCTCCTACACCTCACCCCACCTTTCCTTGCCTCCAATGACACACACCACTTGCCACATCCCACTCCACAGCCCCTGCCAAGCCACCACGGTTCCAGCACCACACACCATCCGCCATCACCCCCACACCCGCACCATCCCCTAGCTTTGTACCCACCGCCCACCCCACACCACTAGCACAGAACCCTGCTACCGCCCAAACCACCCCACCACCAAACACTGGGATGGCGCCACAAGATCGCACTCCCTCCTCGCCACCTACTCTCCAAGCCAACTCTCGTGCCACCTCACCACCGCTACCGACCCCACACCCCCAACCTCCCCCTGCTTCCGCATCACCTGTCACTTCCACATACGAGTGCTATGTTTCCTCCTCGCCATCCCCCTCCACCTCCCCTACCACCTCAGCCTCCACCACCTTCACCACCCCCCGCACCTCACCTGACATCTCACCCGCCACACCTCGCTCGCCCTCACCCATTCCTTCCGCCGCCTCACCATTTCCACCCAAGTCCATGTGCCCCGCCCACCCCACCACCCCCGCAGGACAACCCACTACCACCGTCCTCTCCCCTCCACACCTACGCACGCCCTCTCCGACGATCTCACCTTCCACCGCGCCCCCAATGTGCATGACAGCCTGTGCTAACCGACCCCGCCCACCCCGCATGCCTACTTCCCCACCCACACCCACCCTCAGAACCACCACCACCACCCCCTCCGGCTGACTCTCATGTCCACACACCTGATACACACACACCCCTACACTGCCCACCTCTCCATGACTTCACTCCATCAAGCAACATCAGGCCCAAATCTCCTCTACCTGTACTCCCCAGAGACTCAACGCCGCATTACCACAGCACAAAACCCGGCCCTTACCCTCGGTATCCAGCATTCAGCTCCCAACCACACCGACAGCCACACCAAGCAAGTTGAGAGTGAAGTGGGCCATATGGGCACCTACCCTTGGCAGGAACCACAGACTCCGCGGGCCACACCACCTGCTAAACCTCCTCCAGTCTACCACCGCCACCTCCACACTCTTCCTCACCTGCGACCCAGAACAAGAAGAAAACCCCTTCACTGTCACCTGGCAAACTGCGCTGCAACACCTCCAGCCCGTGTACACCACCTCCAACACACACGCGTTCCACCTCCAGCCACGAGGACGTGACTTTTTACAGGGGGAGAGTGGTAAAATGCGTGACTTAAAGAACAGTGCCCCCGAAATATACCATAGTGCCCCCAACAACAGGGCAAGCAAAGTACAGCTCAATATGCCCGAGGATGTACCGACACCCCTACACGGACCCCATGGGGTAGCCGCCACCAGTCACAACCACTCCCGGCAACAGCGACATATGTCAGCCTGGGCCATGCGCCCCCATGTCATGCAGCCACCATGCCGTCGCCGCCGTATGAAAAAGACACTACCTTCACGGAGTGGAATTGTTGAGTCAGCTAGGGGTGGAGTTGTAAAAGACACTCCAGACGGCGCCCCTCTGGTAGAGACGATCTATGGTCGCTCCGAAAGTGCTCTGGTAGAGACGATCTATGGTCACTCCCATCCTCGTGAGACGATCTATGGTCGCTCCCCTTTCTCGTGAGACGATCTATGGTCGCTCCGAAAGTGCTCCGGTAGAGACGATCTATGGTCGCTCCGAAAGTGCTCCGGTAGAGACGATCTATGGTCGCTCCGAAAGTGCTCCGGTAGAGACGATCTATGGTCGCTCCGAAAGTGCTCCGGTAGAGACGATCTATGGTCGCTCCGAAAGTGCTCCGGTAGAGACGATCTATGGTCGCTCCGAAAGTGCTCCGGTAGAGACGATCTATGGTCGCTCCGAAAGTGCTCCGGTAGAGACGATCTATGGTCGCTCCGAAAGTGCTCCGGTAGAGACGATCTATGGTCGCTCCGAAAGTGCTCCGGTAGAGACGATCTATGGTCGCTCCCATTCTTGTGAGACGATCTATGGTCGCTCCGAAAGTGCTCCGGTAGAGACGATCTATGGTTGCTCCCATCCTCGTGAGACGATCTATGGTCGCTCCGAGAGTGTCTTGGTAGAGACGACCTATTGTCGCTCCCTTCCTCGTGAGACGATCTATTGTCGCTCCCTTCCTCGTGAGACGATCTATTGTCGCTCCCTCGTGAGACGATCTATTGTCGCTCCGAGGGTGTGCAGAGAGAGGTAAGGAGAGAGACGTCCCTACGGCAGGAGACTAGAGACCACGCTTCCTGTCCCAGAGTGACCCAGACAGGCCTCACAGCCTCCCCTGGTCTCTGTTCCCTATGCCTGGCTCTAGAGCAGACGCACCTGACAGACCCCAGTGAAAGTCGCTGCCGCAGCCCTCCTCTGTCGGCGCCCCTAGATGCTGGAGACTGCAGCCCGCAGTCTCTCTTGGTTCTCCCCAGAACACCCGGGCGCGATCTCCCTACGCCCCCACGACGCCGTAAGGCCCTCACGACAGGCCGGGACTTATCACAGAGGTTCCTGGAGCTATTCAGCCCCAGTCCCGAGGGCCACACGCCTGAGCCCAGCCCGGAAGTTACGGTTAGCCCAGGACACGAGAGGACGCCCTTACGAGTTATCCCGTGCCCTCTCGGCACGCCTTGCATTGGCGGTGCCCCTAGCCCAGCAGGATCGCCGGCGACATGTTCCTGCCTATCCCCCTGATGAATACGTGTGATACTGTAGTACGAGTGATTTAGGTTAAGTGTGACTTCCCCTAATATAAGTATTGTGCAGTGATTTCATATAGTGAATATCGGGGTAAATATGATCACAGTGAGCAGCTAAAGGACGAGTGTGTGAAACAAGATCTGATGAACAATGATTATGAGTGACATTCCTTTTATACAATTAGTAAGCCTGTGCCGCCTGGAGATTCCCCTATAATGACATACCCCCATTACTGTGAAGGAATATTGTGAAAGGGAGTATTAATGGTATTCTCTCCCTCCCCCACGCTACCCATAAATCTTGTTTATCACCCTCTCTCACTCCAATATCCCGAGTAAGTGTGAATCAAGAATAAAATCAATTACCAAAGTCCCTTGGCTAGTGAAAACCATATAAACTTCACGGCTAATATCTGCCGCTCTCCAGTATTACCATAACTATCCCGTAGCCGTCACAAGTCACTCTCTGCACCTCCCCTATCTCCTCCTCGTGAGACTTAACCTCTCTCCCGCCCCCCCGCGCGCGCCTATATTTACTGCACTCTTGATACACTCGGATTGATTGTGTTGTCATTACTATCAGAGAAGTAAGTATCCTGCGAGATACACATCTCCTAGACAAGGTTTTATATTGCTATGTATTGTGCTGTAATATCTGCTGATTTGTCCTGTGTCTGATTGTGGTAATATACGTGTAAATGTTGTTGCCTAGAGTTTTCGTGTCCTGCCTCTCTTTATTGCACTAAGCTCCGGTCTCGAAAGAGGACCTCGCTCCACGTTAGGTGTAATAGGAACGAGAAGTCGAGCCTAATTTCACCTAGCATTACACATACCTTCTTCAGCCAATACAGTTACATACAGTTAATGATTGTACATTCGTTGGTGTGGCTGCACCATGCTTATACATATGGGTGCAGCCACATGCCCCTTTATTAAGCATCAGTTACACTAAATGTTGTAAAATACAGATGCATTCGTAAGATCTATTACATACAAGAGTAAAGGGTTACTCTGGTGATTTCCTTTTACCTATTATAATGGAGCGTCGTTTCCTCAGGGTCGTGAGTAAATATGTTAATAATATTTTACTTGTGATTACAGTGATACTTGAAGCACATAAAAGGAAGTACTTTACTTGACCGATGTTTATTGTATTCAGTTATCAGGTGAGAATCGGCAAGTTTTGGGAGTTTGTGGCCTGTTACCTGGGAACACAACCTGCGATTGCCACGGGTAGGCTATGTTGATCGCATATTTTTTTTCTTTATCGTCTTAATGTTTGACTCATTATATAACTATACTCTTTTTGGCCCTATGATGAACCTGTCTATTAACCGTAGTTTATTCATAAAGCAAAACATTTTTTAGTTGGTTTCCCACGGCTCCAAGACAATCACCACAACATTCCTCCTCCCCCTTTCCCCTCGTCCTTCACTCCTGCTCTCCAACTACGAACCCCCTGTCAGTTTCCCTTCCGTCTTATTAAATTAACCGGATTATCAGTCAGGTTAATGAAGTGGTTGAAGGAGAATAGTTTCACAGTGATTTAAAGCAGTTAGAAGCTCAAGACGAAGTATGAAAATTATCATCATATCCCTGACCACAACCGACAGTGCCACCATGTAACGTTCAGCCAGGGACTAATGCTAAGGCTGCGTTTTTCTGGATCCAGTAGTACATTTTTTTATTCAGTCATATTGAAACATCCATTATATTGATGAACAGTACAACATAGGCAGTGGTGTAGCCCCAGCAAAAGATAAGTAATGTAAAAGTGGAATTACGGTTCATCAGACCTCAGATAGCCTGTCTTCTTTGTTATGGTTGGCTTATTGCCTTAGACTTATCATACTGTTTGACAGTAGCTATACAGCATTGACAAGCAAAATCATATTATTATTATTACCGTTGTCAAGCTGATACCTACTGCATTGCTGAAAATCTGTACAAAAACACTGGTTTTCTTACATTACTATAGGACAGGGGTTCTCTAACTTAATTTTACAAGTATCACCCTAGTTATCGCATCATCTACTTGTACTTCCATTTTATGCACTGAATATAGACTGGTACTCCATTAACAATAATACGTTAAAGACTGGTAACAGACTAGGTATTATATAATAACTGAGATGGCAATTACTCATGTCATGTATTAACCAACTGTTGCAACATTGTGTTAGTGATAACACAGTATTTTAATTATGAAACTTAGTGATGTATCTGAATGGGATTTATATGCATGTTTAGGAAATTAGTTTCTTAGTTCACAACAATTCTCTCGTGGTATTGAAAGTAATATATTCTCTGTGGATTTTTCAATAACCTCCAAAGTTACCCTGGAAACTCTCCTTTGTACCCTTGATGGCTTGCCCATCCTAGTTTGAAATCCCCTGCATAGTAGGCTACAGGGTATTTCCATGCATATATTTGTCTCACACACACACACACACACGGCACCCAGGAGACCAGACGCATGCCGCCAACTCTCCATACACGGCCAACTTGGCCAGTGGCATTACCTAAATTAGTATCTTTATATGAGTCAAGCTCTGTACCAGGTTAGACTAAATGGTGTCCTAATATATATATATATATATATATATATATATATATATATATATATATATATATATATATATATATATATATATATATATATATATATATATATATATATATATATATATATAAGAAGAAGAAGTTTTAAGCAAGACTTGTTCAAACAGAAAAGACAACAAATTAGAGTAAGAACGCGCACAATCAGCTGATCGTTTGTTTAGTCTACAACTGCCCCAGGGAATGTAAGTACTATATGTGCTTTTAGTACTGCAAAATGACCACATACTTTAGTAAAGCAAATTTGGGAAAGAAAAGGGATAAAGGTAGAAAGCAGGACAATGATTTCTACCAAGAACTGAACTTGTTGAAATGGAGACTCACAATAAGATGGTGGAACGAGTACACAGGCTAGAGATGGCTTTTCAAAATGAGATTGATGAAATTAAGAAACAAATGCACTTGCAAAAGGAAGAAATAGAAAAATTAGGAAAGGAAGTCAACAAGAAAGACACAACAATAGATGAATTGACAGTAGAATTGGGTTCACTTAGGAGAAAAATTAGTGAAATGGCAAGTAGTCAACCACGAGAGAATTATGGAAAAGTTCAAAAATGATACAAGACAATCAGGCATGTAAGCAGTCTGATAGACCAGAGCAGTGATATTGAGAAGATAACAGCTGAATGAAGCTGTGCAAAGCTACAAAAATGATGTGGAAACCACTTATGCTGAAATGGTGAAAGTAAAGAAAGACTTAGAAACAAGGGTGGAAGAAAAAAGCATTAAATAGGAAGTGAAAAGAATAATCCAAAACAATCCTAAGTTAGTCAGAGATTCAGTTGTGATAACAAATCTATAGTAATCACTGGTATAGAAGAGGAAGAAGTAAAAAACAAGATCTCAAGAGACAAAAAGATGGCTAATGTAGTGAGCATATTGAAAGAAGTATCAGAGGAAATCTGTGGTAAAGACAGAGGAACACAAAAGGTTTGGGAAATACAAGAGAAGCAAGTCAAGACCCCTAAACGTAACCTTCCAGAGTGTAAACACCATGGAGGAGATACTAAAAAATGCAAAGAATCTTATGGAAAGAGTTCAAAAATGTATGGATAAAAAGATGCCTAACACAAGAGGAACTAGAATTACTGAAAGAGAAGAGAGAGGAAGCAAAAACAAAAAAATGAGGGAAGATCAGAAAAGGAAAATACATTTTTTTTTTTTTTTTACAAAGTAATAGGATTGCAGGTACGAAAGTGGTACATAAACAGGAGGGAATAAAAAGGAGGAAGGTAGTAGAACCAAGTCATGACAAGTATATCAACAAGATGATTAAGCTGATGTACTCAAATGTGGATGGAATGGTATCTAAATTATTAGAGATGAATGATTATATCAGAGAAAATGAACCACATATAATATGCCTAACTGAAACAAAATTAACACCAAGGATATCAAATGACATCCTAAACTTAGAGGAATATAATAGTGTACAGTATATGGAGAAGAGATAGGAACTTAAAAAAAGGAGGAGGATTAATAATATTAACTAAGAAAAATCTAAAAGTCAAAGAAATAGGACTAGATGTACCCTCACAAGTAGAAATGATTGCAGTAGAGATCAATACATCTGAAGGGAAAGTAATTGTAGCCAATTTGTACATGCCACCCAAGTCAAACATGGGAAAGAAACGAGTATGAGGATCTGGCAGAGAATACAATTCAGAGTTTAAGATCATTACTACATAAAATGGAAGAGAAATCGGAGAGAATTATACTAACTGGAGATATTAATACAAATATAAATAGATATAATAAGCCAAGAAAGCTGTTGGGACCAAAAGCTCCTGGATCTTGTGCAAGAGTTTTTCCTAACGCAACATGTAAGGGAAAGCACCAAAAAAAGAGGACTCGATGTACCCTCAATGCTAGATCTCATATTTACTAAGCAAGAAAACAATATTGACTCGCAAAAGCGATCATGCAGTACTAAATTGCAAGTTCAGGATAGCATATGACATAGTTAACAGCATTGAAAGTTACAAAAAGAGCCTAAACTATAAAATGGGAAACTATCATGACCTAAAGACGTACTTCCTAGAAAATGATTGAGGAAAGGAGCTTAGAGGACAAGATTTAAATGCTATATATAAAAAATTCTGTGAACTTTATGAAATAGGAGTCCAGAAGTACATCCCAAAGCACAATGAAGCAGAAAAGAAAATAAAGAAATGGTTCAATACAGAATGTAAACAATAAAAAGAAAAAAGAGATTTCTTGTGGAATAGATACAGAAGACACAATAGTGAAAGGGCATATAATAATTACAAACAGGCAAGAAACGATTATACAAGAATAAGGAGGGAAGCCCAAAAACAGTTTGAGGAGGATATCATAAATAAAAGTAGTGATCAACCGAAGCTATTTTACAGCTACATCAGAAGCAAAACCAAAGTAAAAGATAAAATAGAATCCATTATGGACGAGGGAATCACCTATACACAAGAGAAGGATATTTGTGAAGCACTAAACAAGAAATTCCAATCAGTTTTTACAGAGGAAAAAATTTTTGAGAGGGATTATGTGGAACATGCATGCCCACACATACTACCAGATATACAAATATTAGAAAAAGTAATACAGGAGGAGCTATGTAAATTAGACAAAGGAAAAGCAAATGCCTCTGATGAAATTTCATGTTGGGTACTACGTGAATGTGCAAAGGAGTTAAGTAAACCATTACTTTTAATTTTCAAGAAATCCTTGAGTCAAGGTAAACTACCTGATATTTGGAAGAAAGCAAACATTGTTCCCTTATTCAAGAAAAGGAATAGACAAAATCCACTCAACTACCGACCAGTATCACTGACCAGTGTTGTAAGCAAGGTATTAGAAAGGCTTATAAGAAAAGCTTGGGCAAATAATCTAGAAGAACACAATATGATAACAGAATTACAGTTTGGTTTCAGAAAAGGAAAATCATGTGTTACTAATCTGTTGAGCTACTATGACAGAGTAACAGTCACATTACAGGAAAGAGAAGGATGGGTGGACAGTATCTATTTAGATTTCAAGAAAGCATTTGACACAGTACCACACCAAAGACTTTTATGGAAACTGTACCATCAAGGAGGAATTCAAAGCAAACTGTATTGTTGGATGCAAGATTTTCTCATAAGAAGAGAAATGAAAACAGTACTAAGGGGAGATTACTCATCATGGAAAGAAGTGACTAGTGGAGTGCCACAGGGCTCAGTTCTGGCACCAATCATGTTTTTAGTGAATATAAATGATATAGACAGTAACACTGGAAATGAAAGCTATCTAAATATGTTTGTAGATGATGCAAAAATACAAAGGAGAATCACTAACACAGACTCTTGTAAAGAGCTTCAAGAAGAATTAAATAAACTTAATGAATGGAGTAATACATGGCAAATTGAATTCAGTGTGGACAAATGTCATGTAATCAAGTTTGGTAAAAGCTGAAAAAGACCTGATTGGGATTATACGTTACACACTTCAGAAAGAGAGAAGGCCCTAGGTGTAATTATCAGTAACAGACTATCTCCGGCTGACCACATCAGTGAGAAGGTACGGAACATGTATACACTGCTTGCAAATATGGGAAAAGCATTCACATACATAAATGAAGACATGCTAAGAAAGAAAATAACATCATTCATCAGACCAACCCTGGAGTATCCATCAGTAGTCTGGAGTCCTCATCTCAAAAAACACATAGACAAGATTGAAAAAGTTCAAAGGGCTGCTACAAGATGGGTACCAAGGTTTAGGGATATAAACTGCGAAGAAAGACTAAATAAACTGAATCTACCAACACTACAGAAGAGAAGAAAAAGGGGTTACATGATTATGCTATATAAATGCATATCAGGGAGGAAGAAAATAGACATAAATGATTGCTTAACCTATGGGAAAGCATCAGCAAGAGGACACTGCAAAAAACTGCATAAGAAGAGGGGTGATAAAGACGTAAGGAAATTTAGTTTCCCAAATAGAGCAACTGATCAGTGGAATGCACTACCGAATGAAATAGTGTGTGCCAAAACAATTCATAATTTTAAGGATATATACGATAAATATGGTTTAAGACACGGGACAGTACGAGCTTGACTCATTCCTGTAAAGATACCATTAGGTAAGAATAATTAGGTAAGAACACACACACACACACACACACACACACAAAGAAGCAGATGCACTTGCAAAAGGAAGAAATAGAAAACTAGGAAGGGAGGTCAACAAGAAAGACACAACCATATGTGAACTAACAGTGGAATTGAGTACACTTAGGAGGAAAATGAGTGAAATGGCAAGTACCGTAGTCAACCACGAGAGTATAATGGAAGAGTTAAAAAATGATACAGAGACAATTAGGCAAGTAAGCAGTCTGATAGACCAGAACAGTGGTATTCAGGAGAAGATAATACAGGTGAATGAAGCTGTGCAAAACTACAAAAATGATGTGGAAACCACGTATGCTGAAATGGTGAAAGTAAAGAAAGACTTAGAAACAAGGGTGGAGGAAAAAAGCATTAAAAAGGAAGTGAAAAGAATAATCCAAAGTTAGTCAGAGATTCAGTAGATATCAACAAATTTATAGTAATCACTGGTATAGAAGAGGAAGAAGTAAAAAACAAGATCTCAAGAGACAAAGAGGAGATGGCAAATGTAATGAGCTCATTGAAAGAAGTATCAGAGGAAATCTGTGGTAAAGACATAGAGGAACACAAAAGGTTAGGGAAATACGAGAAAAGCAAGTCAAGACCTCTAAAGGTAACTTTCCAGAGTGTAAACACCATGGAGGAGATACTAAAAAATGCAAAGAATCTTATGGAAAAAGAGGAGTTCAAAAATGTATGGATAAAAAGATGCCTAACACAAGAGGAACTGGAATTACTGAAAGAGAAGAGGGAGGAAGCAAAAACAAAAAATGAGGGAAGATCAGAAGTGGAGAAGAACACATTTTTTTTTTTTTTTTTTACAAAGTAATAGGATTGCAGGTACGAAAGTGGTACATAAACAGGAGGGAATAAAAAGGAGGAAGGTAGTAGAACCATGTCATAACAAGTATATAAACAAGATGATAAAGTTGATGTACTCAAATGTGGATGGAATGGTATCTAAATTATTAGAGATGAATGATTATGTCAGAGAAAATGAACCACATATAATATGCCTAACGGAAACAAAATTAACACCAAGGATATCCAATGACATACTAAACTTAGAGGAATACAATATATGGAGAAGAGATAGAAACTTAAAAAAAGGAGGAGGAATTATAATATTTACTAAGAAAAATCTAAAAGTCAATGAAATAAAACTAGATATACCGTCACAAGTAGAACTGATTGCAGTAGAGATCAACACATCTGAAGGGAAAGTAATTGTAGCCAATATGTACAGTCACTCATAAAAGAAACGACCCCCCCGGCCAAGACACCTTTCAACCAATATGATATCGGTCCTGGTAACACTGTAAATGACGTCAGGTGTGGGGGTGTAAAGCTGCGTCTGGGGGAAGTTCATTCAAAGTTCATTCTAAGTGTGTTGAGCCCATTCATTTAACCCTTGAGGCCGGGGGTTTCATTTGCATCATGTGCGGCATTAATGCATAATTGTTCGGATATGGGCTTGTGTTATCACCTGAAAGTTCTTTGCTCTTGTAGCATATAGTTAATTTTGTGTGAAGGACAACATAACAAGTCAGATATAAAGTATGTTTGACTCGAAATGTGGATTGAAGCAGTGTTTCGCCCTCCTCTCAAACACCCCTCCTCATCCCCCTATATGGCTGACGTCAAATACACTGTTACCAACACTGAATACCCCGAGTTATATTGCCTCTAAGGCAGGGGGAGTCTTTTCTTTTATGAGTGACTGTACATGCCACCCAGATTAAACACATTGGAAAGAGACGAATATGAGGACCTGGCAGAGAGTACAATTCAGAGTTTAAGAGCATTACTACATAAAATGGAAGAGAAATCGGAAAGAATTATACTAACTGGAGATTTTAATACAAATATAAATTGGAATACTCTAGATATAATTAGCCAAGAAAGCTGTTGGGACCAAAAGCTCCTGCATCTCGTGCAAGAGTTTTTCCTAACGCACCATGTGAGGGAAACCACCAGAAAAAGAGGACTCAATGTACCCTCAATGCTAGATCTCATATTTACTAGGCAATAAAATGATATTGACAGTTAAAATATCACCCTCCACTGGGCAAAAGCGATCATGCAGTACTAAATTACAACTTCAGGATAGCACATGACATAGTTAACAGCTTTGAAAGTTGCAAAAAGAGCCTAAACTATAAAAAGGGAAATTATCAAGACCAAAAGAAGTATTTCTTAGAAGTTGATTAGGAAAAAGAGCTTAGAGGACAAGATTTAAATGCTGTATATAAAAAATTCTGTGAATTTTATGAAATAGGAGTCCAGAAGTACATCCCACAGCACAAAAAAGCAGATAAGAAAATACAAAAATGGTTCAATACAGAATGTAAAAAATCAAAAGAAAGAAGAGATTTGTTGTGGAATAGATACAAAAGACACAATAGTGAAAGGGCATATAATAATTACAAACAGGTAAGAAACGATTATACACGAATAAGGAGGGAAGTCCAAAAACAGTTTGAGAAGGATATAATAAATAAAAGTAGTGATCAACCGAAGCTATTTTACAGCTACATCAGAAGCAAAACCAAAGTAAAAGATATAATACAATCCATAACGGACGAGGGAGTCACTTATACACAAGAGAAAGATATTTGTGAAGCACTAAATAAGAATTTCCAATCAGTGTTTACAGAAAAAAAAAAATTTGAGAGGGATTATGTGGAACATGCATGTCCACACATACTACCAGATATACAAATATCAGAAAAAGTAATACAGGAGGAGTTAAGTAAAAAATGGAAAAGCAAATGGTCCTGATGAAATTTCATGTTGGGTGCTACGAGAATGTGCAAAGGAGTTAAGTAAACCATTGTATTTAATTTTCAAGAAATCCTTGAGTCAAGGTAAACTACCTGATATTTGGAAATGCATATCAGGGAAGGAGAAAATAGACATAAATGATTACTTAACATATCGGGAAGCATCAGCAAGAGGACACTGCAAAAAACTGCATAAGAAGAGAGGTGATAAAGACGTAAGGAAATTCAGTTTCGCAAACAGAGCAATTGATCAGTGGAATGCACTACCGAATGAAATAGTGTGTGCCAAAACAATTCACAAATTTAAAGATATGTACGATAAATATGGTTTAAGACACGGGACAGTAGGAGCTTGACACATTCCTGTAAAGATACAATTAGGTAAGAACAATTAGGTTAGAACACAAAACAAGCTGACCACTCCCTGGAGTTTGGGCAAGATACATGTGAAAAAAAAAATAATAATAATAAACAATATCCCATTCCACAGCGTCCTCGAGAAATGGGCTAGGTGCACCCCTTTCCAAGAACTTGATGAAGAAAGATATATGAGAACTTCTGCTAGGTAACCCGGTGTTGCTTGCACTAAGTCCATGCATGAATGAAGTGTCCAGTGCACCAAGTATCCTATACCACATTCCTGGTCTGTGGTCGTATTATCCTTAATTGGTGTCATATGACAGGCAGGGAAACGATCAGATTTCTCCATACAGACTGTCTTTCCAACTATCAAGGGAAGTCGCCAGTTTGTAATAAAATGCCGGAAGACAGGGATGTGGTGTAAATTACTTTTGCATATGGTACACTGTGCATACACTAACTTGATGCATGTGACTCTATACACAAAGCACCCTGTACCATATTCCCAGCCTTGGTATGGGGCATTTCGTGCATGGGGTACTTTGTGCATGCACGAACTTGGTGCTTGCAACACAGAAGTATCCCTTTAAAGAAAATGGTTTGGTTTTAGGGCTAACTAATCAGTTATTACAGACAACATTTTAATGCTATTTATAGCATTATTTATGTTTGATTTGATCCACTAGGACTTACACAGTGGAATGGGGCTAAACCAATTTGTTGTGTATGCTTTCTCTATGATTATTGTAGAACACTGTACTCTATGAAAATAGTGAGGGAATGCAGTTTTCCTTATGAATATGATGGGTGAATGCAGTGTTCCTTATAGAAGTATTGAGGGAATGCAGTTTTCCTTCATAAGTATAGTGAGCGAATTCTATTTTTCTTAGGAAAACTCTGGGGACTATTGTTTATCTTATGAAAATAAAGGGCACTAGGTAGTTTTCTTTATATAAGTAGTAGGTGAATGCAGTTTCCTTTTGAGCATAGTGAGAAAATACTTTTCTCTTGACGGAAATATTGGGTAATGAAATTTTGCGTATAAAGATAGTGGGGGAATACTTTTCCTTATAAACCATTTCCACTACACCACTGCATATAGGTCATGTGTGGGCTGGGACATCTTGTCTCTAAATAAATGACTGACAGTCAGTGAATACATGTACACAGGAAATGGAAAAGGAGTTTGAAACAATGTCATTGTAGCCATAAATTAATATTAAAAGTTAATGCACCATACAGAAAACTTTACAACAGTTAAGGACAAGTGCTGTATTTACAGGTAATTTGTAATAGCTGTGCAGATTTTATCACTTACAAAGATGGTGCACAAAGTTTAACCACTCTGTAGTGTTTTTTTTTTTGTTTTTTTTTTAAAAAGAAATAGACAGTTATCTGCCCTTGATACAAAGTAATTTTAAAATGCGCGCTCCCGCCGCTGGTCCCCCCACCCCGCTACAGAGCTGCAGCCCTACCCCCACCCTAAGAGGACACCACATTGTGCCAGGTGAATGTGACACTGACCCAGAGCAAGAGGCGCTCAGGTGCGCCCCGACCTTGTGTCCCTCTTCCCCTCAACCTGTCCAACCACGACGTCGCAGGAATGCGAAATTACTTCTCGGCCGGACCAGCCCTCATCAGGATCGAGGTGGGACTGCTCCAGATACAGTCCCAGGCAGCACCACAGTAATGGCCACTGTACGTACTGGGGAAGGAACAGCCACTGTACGTCCCTCAGCTGCTTCCCCCTGCAGCCCTGTGACAACGGCCACTGTACGTGTTGGGGAAGGAACGTCACTGTACGTCCTTGTGCTGCAGCCACACCTGGAGCCCACCTCGGTGTGATGGCCACTGTACGGACACTGAAAGGCAAAGGCAGGAGGAGTGGAACCGCAACGACGGCCACTGTACACGTCGGGGAAGGAACGGCCACTGTACGTTCTTCTGCTGCTACCCCAAGGGGCTATGGAACCGCGATGACGGCCACTGTACACGTCGGGGACGGGATGGGATGTGTACGCCCTTCGTCCATAGTCCCGAGGGTTCTTCCGGAGGAGAAGGTCCCCTGTGCGGCCCACTCTTCACCCCCCTCGGCTGCGTGGGACATCCTCCTGTCTTTCCCTCCAGGTGTGGTTCCCCAGAGATGCTGCCGTTCCAGGAGTGGTGGCGAGGTCCTGTCACTGAAGGTGGGGTTCACACCCTCCAGCCTACCCTTGAATGACGCCGGATCCTGACGGACGCCCCATGGGTGAGGTGCCACAGCCAACCCCCTGACTGTGCCCCCACCTAGAGGCGACCACAGTCCCAAGTCTCCCAGGGCCACCCCTCGGACTTCAGGGTGGGACCGCTCTGGCCCCACTCACCGTCAGCCCTTTGCCAGGAGCAAGAAGTGGCAGGCCTGACTCCTGACGCTGTTTGGCCTCAGTCCCAAGGGCCCCTCACCAGGTTGAGGCCTGAGCAGGAAAGGGCCTCCCTGCACCCCCGAACCAACACATGCCCAGGCCGCGACGCCCCCGAGAGCTGTCCCATGCCTTCTGCAGGAGGGCTTCCTAGTAGGGCTCCCTCCTACCCCCCGGTGCCACCTCAATTAAGCCCAGACCTCAGCAGCCCAGTGACGACGCCTCAAGACCCCAGTGTCATGCTATAGACTTAACAGTGACAGTGACTGTATGTGGTATAGAAACAGTGAGACAGTAACACCACCCATAAAGTGTCTCTCCCAGTTTATCCAGAGTGCTGTGTTAATGCTTAAGCACCCTAGAAGCAGATTAATATAGTAGTGTGTGGCCAAGAGACCAATATACCACATAGAATCCAAAGAGACCGAGTGTAGGAACATTGTCACCATATTCTCTTGTGTAGTAACTCAGGTGTAAGCACAGTGCCCATGTGATGTATTGTACCAATATTAACTGACTTGTCACTATGCCCCATCCACATTCAGTGTACCATTGTATATATATTGTAAGGAAGTTGGACTAAAGCAATATATGTGTTACGGTGTCTTGCCAAGTTTTTGTGCCCTGTTCCTTGTAAGTGTTCTATTTCTGGTCTAGAAAGAGGACCCCACTCAGTCGCTGGTGTCATTAGAATAAGAAGTCGGTCTAAAAATATCCAGCATAACACTGGTGGCAAGCGGTGGTTCTGCATCCAAACAGGGAAATCTAGCACAATGGTGGCCAAACCACATACCCAACTGCCTATATTCAACCCCGAACAATACGACATCAATGTGTACTTGGATATGGTAAAACCCATATTAGACATAGGGTTTGAAAATGACAGGGAGAAAATTGCCATCACACTGCCTCACCTGGGCAAAATCGTGCAACCATAGCCACAAAAATCGTCCCCAGACTAAAGTGGGACCAATTCACACATATCGCGAAACAGACAGCTACGCCTTCCTTGGGCAGAGTTGTCGCTCTCTCACAACTAGACGCCCTCACACATGATGGTAGCCTCGCTGTCACTTTCATCCAGGCACGGTGACTCGTCACCACCGCCTATCCCAAAGCCAGCACAGCCACTCAGGATCAACATATATTCAATACCCTGCTGAGGATCCTCCTGAGCACAGTCAGGGAACACTTTACAATTTATGATCCATCGGGAGACATGGACCAAGACTTGCAGCTTGTACGACGCCTCCTTGCCCCCCGCCCCACACATCAAGCAATAAATACAGTCAGTAAGTTGCCACAAACAAGGCGGTGCCGCAAAAAGCAACGAACTCCCCCACCACAACCCACTACGGAGCCGTCACCTGCCATACCCAGGGCACACCCTCCAAAGAGATGCCCCAACCCTAGAGAAAACTCCAACTTGATTTCCTATAAATCCATGGGAATTTTCTGTCTGCAGTCGCAGCCGCCCTCTGCATGACATACGCGAGCAGCTGAAAGCCACACGACACAGGGTGGCCCCACAAGGGTGCCGGAAGGTGTCATTTTTGGATGACGATGCACCGGAAGATGATGCTCTATCTCTCTCTTATACAGACCCAGGGGAAGTGGAGCCCGACAAAGAAGGCACCGTACAGCAGTTGAATTTTTAGGTCCACCCCCGCACCTCCCCACGGTGGTGAGGGCCACTTCACATAAATACAGATCCCCAGTCTACGACAAAATAAGGCTAAATGGGGTCAAGGCAAGACTATTGGTTGAAGCAGGAGCAGTCAGATCCTGACTTTACTCACATTCTTACTCCCGCCACAGCTCTGCCTTTGGCCCCCTTCTCCCCACCTCAGCCAACCTCATAGATGGGGGGGACGGCCCCCTGCCTATCCGTGGGGAAACCCGGGACCTGCGGACTGAAACCCACCAACAAGTAACCGCAAGACACCCCTTCATCATCTTCGATTCTACCTACCTTGCATATGACGGCTGCCTGGGGCTGGACCTCCTACAGAAACTTCATGCCAACATCGACTGCCACAAACGCCTCCTCCAGTTTCGCCCAGCCCCCCCCCCCTTGACCACCCACGCAGCATGTGCACACCTCCACCCCCCCCTTCCTCACCACCCTCAACCACTCCGCATGTGCACCTCCCCTCCACCCTCACTCCTCACGTCACCCACCACTACACCTTCTCAGTGCCACTCTTCTTCTTCTTCTTCTTCCTCTTCCACCTCCCCTCCCCCTCCAACTTTTCCTGCCACTATTGTTTCTGCCGTTACTATTCCCCCCCCCCCACGAGGCTTGGTTACAGCTAAACAGGCCCAGCGGTACCTCCGTACTATTTTCACCCAGCATACCATCCGGGCCCCTTTCTTTATGTTTACTATCTCCCACATTCCTACCCCCCAAATCCGAGCAGTGTGAATCACCAATCTCACCGCCACACCACTCACCCTCCCTCAAGGGTTAATAATAAGCGACATGGAGGAAACCGAACCTTGTGAAACTCCCTCCCCCTCTCCCACCACATTACCTACTCTACCTAACCACCTCTCCACCCTCCAAGCAAACAGCCTCCGACAACTCCTCCTGGACTTACAAGACCTTGTTTCATCTGGCCCAGCAGACATTGGGCACACCATCTACCTAAACCACGAAATCCATACCACAGGACCACCTATCCGCCAACCCTCACGACAAAAGAACTCTAGGCAGCCGGCAGAGGAAGACCGGCAGGTCCAGGACATGCTAGATGCCGGTGTCATTTTCCCCTCCACCAGCCCCTGGTCCTCCCCCGTCATACTCGTCAGGAAAAAAGGTGGTACCATGTGGTTCTGCATTGACTACCGCAAACTCAATGATGTCACCACCAAGGACGCCACTCCCCTACCCAGAAAAGATGATTCACTCGACTGACTAACGGCTCTTCATGGTTTTCCACCCTTGACCTGCAGTCGGGGTACTGGCAAGTCCCCGTTCACCCAGAGGACAAACAGAAAACAGCCTTCTCCACCAGCAATGGCAAACATTATGAATTCAACGTCCTCCCTTTCGGACTTTGCAATGCCCCAGCCACGTTCTCACATCTAATGGAGTCAGTCCTTAGCAGCCTGACCTGGAAGATCTGCCTGGCATATCTAGACGATGTCATCGTGTTCAGCCGAACCTGGGCCGACCACCTCTGCCGCCTCAAACAGGTATTTACACGAATACGTCAGGCCGGACTTAAATCAAACTTTCAAAGTGCGTCCTAGCTGAAAGATCCGTCTCCTTCCTGGGACACGTGATCAGAGCCGAGGGCATCTCTCCTAATCCCGACAAATTGCGTGCCATCGCTGACCTCCCTCTACCTAAGGACGTCCACGAAATGCATGGATATCTTGGACTTACCTCTTACTACTGGCATTTTGTCAAAGGCTTCACCAACATTGCCAAACCCTTGCACGATCTCACAAGGAAAAGTGAGCCTCTTGTTTGGAGAGATACCCAAATAGCAGCCTTTAACACTCTCAAAAACAAGCTCATCTCAGCCCCGATTGTCGCTTTCCCCGACTACACCCTACCTTTCTGTCTATACACCAATGTTTCCTTGGTTGCCATCGGTGCCGGACTTGCCCAGGTGCAAGACGGGTGGGAACACATCATTGCCTGCACCAGCCACACCCTCAACCAGGCTGAGAGAAATTACTCTGCTACTAAACGTGAGTGCCTGGGCATCATTTGGGCTTTAGATTATTTCCGATCATATATTTCAGGCATCCATGTAGTCATAATCACTGACCATCAATCTCTCCAGTGGCTGCGACAATCCAACACCACCAGTGCACAACTAATTCGATGGAGAGAAGCGCTCAAGGAGTTTGATTTTAAAATATCATACCAACTCGGGAAACTGCACACAAACACCGACGCCCTCTCCCGCCTACTGATCAACTCCATCCACACCAACACAGACCTCATCCAAATGTGGCAGGCCAAGCAACGCCCCCCCCTGGATACCGCCGCACACCTTCGCCAAATTATACCAACGTGGCAAACACCTGTTTAACCAAGACGGCCACATTGTCCTAGACCCCAACGCTGCACACGATGCCATGGTTCACCTCTACGCAGACAACGGCATCCACCTCGGCATAAAAAAATTTCTGCAAGTTTTCAACGATATTTATTGGACTCCCAACCCCTCCACCATTGCCAAAAACATCATCCAAACGTGCCGAGCCTGCTCTTGGGTAAGGACATCACACGCACAGCTGGACCTGCGGGAAAAATCACCTCACACAAACCATGGCAATTACTATCAGTCGACGTAGTCAGGCCCCTAACACCCAAAGCAGGCTATAAATACATCATTACTTTCGTTGCTGTATACTCCAAGTTCCTCATCATCTGCCCTGCAAAAGAACACAATGCAGTGACAGTAGCTGACGTATTAGTCCGCCACGTCTTCCCTTATTTCAGGATTCCCCAGGCCATACATTCTGATAATGCACCAGAATTCACCGGCAAGGTCTGGGATGAATTAGCTGCTCTATTCGGCTACAAAATATCCCACTCCCCATACTGGCCCCAAGGAAATAGTGTATGCGAGAGAAGTCATCGTTCTTTCCTTAACCAGGTACAGGCCCGAATTATACAAACGGGCAACGATGACTGGCCAGTGCATGTGAAAATCGTTCAGTGGGGCCTGAACACATGCCCTAGGGTTGATGGGATTACCCCCCACAGGCAAGTCTTCGGGGAAGCCCCGCTCCTTCTGCCCCTCCGACAACACCTTCAACTCCCTCCCACACCCACCACCACAGACCCCCTACACCAGCTTCAACAACAACAAGATTTGCAGCCAGACACAATCACCTCCAACCCCTACAAACCGGGAGACGCTTACCTACCCTAGACAAAGTATCTTCCCAATTTGAAGGTCCTTCACTATCATCAAAGTCCCCAACCATTACCAAGTTATCATTCAGTATCATGGGCATACACGCACGTGTCATAACCACCATGTGCGCCCCTTCCAACCCACTGACAATAGCATCCCGCCAACCCGTACGCAACACACCTCCGGCCGTGCTGCGCTACCCTCTCCTCTTTCCAAGAATGAACCCACTGACTCATACTCCTACTCCTTCTCCCCCTCCCCTCCCCCTCCGCCTCACCTGCCAGAACCCCCTTTCTCACTACACCATTACATGACCTACCACCAACATCCCCTGATTCTGGAACGTTACCAACTCCCCCCCCAGCACACCCCACACAGATGCCTTACCATCACCTCCTCCAACCCACAACTTCCAATAACTGACCCACACCCCTAACAACACACCAACAACACATCACTCCATGACAAGTCCCACCCTAACCACCGCGGAAACAACCACCCGCACCTCACCGCCACGACACACACCCGCACACCCCCCTTGCTCCCCCCGTCACCACCCCCCGCACCACCTCACCCACAAACTCCCCATGTGCATCAACACCACCCACCACATGTACTGGCCATGCACCCACGCCTTTCCACCCCACCGATCACGCTCACTATGCACGCCACCTATCACCACCACCCACACCCACCCACACCCAAAACAGTACACTCATACCGCCACGTGCCTCCACAGCTTCACTCCCAACGCCCATCCTCACTACCACCACCACTAGATCTAGATGCCTCTCACGCCCACCAACCAGGTACACACCTACGCCCACTCCTACTTCGCCAACATCACCACACTCACCCCCACACGCGACACCCCCCTCAATACTACCCCCATCACACTCAGCCTACATCAGGCAAGGTGGAAATTTCCACCGACCCAAAACCCCAGGGGGAGCTGCTGCTCCTACTTTAACCTCCCCCATAAAAGGACGAGGACCTTACCCCTAGCCAGCATACAGCTACCAGCCCCGCACCATGCACCACCACCAGAGATGAGGATCCAACGAACTGTATGGCATCCCTCACACGGCCCTGGACAGAGAGTACGAGGGACACATCAGCTCCTTTGCAACCTCTGCCACACTTCACACACTTCCACACTCCACATCACAGTCAACCCTCACCAAGAACCCAACCATATAACACAACACTGGACTGCCCTCCTCCAACACATCATACCTACACACCAGACCTCCACCACAAGCACATACCACCTCCAGTCACGGACGGTGGTAAAATGCGTGCTCCTGCCTCCGGACACCCCACCCCTCTAAGGAGCCGCAGCCCTACCCCCACCCCAGGAGGACACCACGGTGGGCCAGGTGAATGCGACACTGACCCAGAGCAAGACGGGCTCCGGTGTGCCCCGACCTTGTGTCCCTCTTCCCCTCAATCTGCCCAAACACAACGTCGCAGGAATGTGAAACTACTTCTCGGCCAGACCAGCCCTCATCAGGATTGGGGTGGGACTGCTCCAGATACAGTCCCAGGCAGCACCGCGGTAATGGCCACTGTACGTACCGGGGAGGGAATGGCCACTGCACGTTCCTCAGCTGCTTCCCTGTACAGCCCCACAACGACAGCCACTGTATGCATTGGGGAAGGAACAGCCACTGAACATCCTTCTGCTGCAGCCACATCTGGAGCCCGCATCAGTGTGACAGTCACTGTATGCACACCGACAGGCAAAGGCAGGAGGAGTGGAGCCGCGATGATGGCCACTGTACGTGTCGGGGAGGGAACAGCCACTGTACGTTTCTCATCCGCCTCCTCCTCCTCCTATGGGAGTAGCACCGTGGTAATGGCCACTGTACGTACCGGGAAGGGAACGGCCACTGTACATCCCTCAGCTACTTCTCATTGGGCAGGCAGACCTGTGATGACGGCCACTGTATGCGCTGGGGATGGAACAGCCACTGTACGTC
Organism: Coenobita brevimanus; assembly: GCF_032717465.1. Classification (NCBI taxonomy): domain Eukaryota; kingdom Metazoa; phylum Arthropoda; class Malacostraca; order Decapoda; family Coenobitidae; genus Coenobita; species Coenobita brevimanus. The sequence goes on along the minus strand of NC_136968.1, from coordinate 25,257,656 downwards.
CCTCAACTGCCTCTTCCTCCTTCAGGGGCAGCCCCGCATCGACAGCCACTGTACGCACCGGGGAAGGAATGGCCACTGTACGTCCTGCTGCTGCTACCCCAAGGGGCTGTGGAACCGCGACGACGGCCACTGTACGCGTCGGGGAAGGGAGGGCCACTGTACGCCCGTCATCCACTGTCCCAAGGGTTCTCCCGGAGGAGAAGGTCCCTTGTGCGGCCCACTCTCCATCTCTCGGCTGCATGGGATGCTCTTCTGTCTCTCTCTCCAGGTGTGGTTCCCTGGAGGTGCTGCCATTCCAGGAGTGGTGGTGAGGTCCTGTCGCTGAAGGTGGGGATCACGCCCTCCAGCCTGCCCCTGGAGGATGCCGGATCCTGACGGACGCCCCGCGGGTGAGGTGCTGCAGCCAACCCCTGACGGCGCCCCCACCTAGAGGCAACTGCAGTCCCAAGTCTCCCAGGGCCAGCCCCCAGACCCCAGGGTGGGACCACTCTGGCCCCACTCACTGTCAGCCCTCTGCAGGAGCAAGAAGTGGCAGGCCCGACTCCTGACGCTTTTTGGCCCCAGTCCCGAGGGTCCCTCATCAGGTCGAGGCCCAAACAGGAAAGGGCCTCCCTGCACCCCAGAACAGGCAGATGCCTAGGCCACGACACCCCCAAGAGCTGTTCTGTGCCTTCTGCAGGAGAGTTCCCCAGTAGGGCTCCCTCCAATCCCCGGGCACCACCTGAGTTAAGCCCAGACCTCAGCAGCCCAGTGACGACGCCTCAAGACCTTAGTGTCGTGCTAGAGACTTAACAGTGACAGTGACTGTATGTGGTAAAGAAACAGTGAGACAGAAACGCCACCCATAAAGTGTCTCTACCCCAGTTAATCCAGAGTGCTGTGTTAATGCCTAAGCGCCCTAGAACCAGAGTAAAATACTAGTGTGTGGCCAAGAGACCAATATATCACATAGAGTCCAAAGAGACCGAGTGTATGAACATTGTCACCATATCTATGTGATATTCTCTTGTGTAGTAACTCAGGTGTAAGCACAGTGCCCATGTGATATATTGTACCAATATTAAGTGACCTGTCACTATGCCACCATCCACATTCAGTGTACTATTGTATGCATATTGTAAGGAAGTTGGACTAAGGCAATATACATGTTAAGATGTCTTGCCGAGTTTTTATGCCCTGTTCCTTTGTAAGTGTTCTATTTCCGGTCTAGAAAGAGGACCTCGCTGAGTCGAAGGTGTCTTTAGAACGAGAAGTCAGTCTAAAATCATCCATCATAACAAATTTCAATATCCAACTTGACAATTTGTTTGATCCACCTCAGATTTTAATGCACCATCCCACTCCAGAGCTATCATTTAACTCTTTTTACCTGAATGTGTAGGTGGACCAGAATTAAGATAAAAAAAAACATTTGGGATGATGGTGAAATTCGTGAGGTACAGCATAGTGCCCCCGGAAACTCACCGACACCCTCACCCGGCCCCCACGGAGTAGCTGCAGCCGAACCACAGGATGCAGTGCGACAACGGCACAAGTCAGCCCGGGCCGTGCGCCCCTATAACACAGCCTCCTCACCGTCGCCCTAGCAGGAAGACAACACTACCTTCAGGGAGAGGGACCGCCCGATCAGATCAGGGTGGTGCTGTCTGCCCAGCTCCAACTAGCGCCCCTCAGGATATGGCCAATAGCCACTCCCGCCTTTTACAGGAGTGCATCCATAGCCGCTCCCGCCTTTTACAGGAGTGCATCCATAGCCGCTCCCGCCTTTTACAGGAGTGCATCCATAGCCGCTCCGAAGGTGCCTTCTCTTCAGGAACGGTCGATAGCCGCCCGCCCCTCATAAGGGAATCGGCATCTCACCGACCTGAGGGTAATCAGGAGATGGCTGATAGCCGCTCCCGCCTTCGTCAGAAGGTGTCCATCCTGGGACGGCCAATAGCTGCCCAACACCCCCTCCTGCAGGAGACGGTCGATAGCCGCTCCTCTCTCTGGCAGAAGAAGACGGCAAGTGGCCGCTCCCGCCTTTGTCAGAAGGCCGATAGCCGCTCTGAAGGTGCTGCCCCCGAGTCGGCCAATAGCCGCTCACCCCTCCCTCCTGCAGGAGACTGCAAGAGACCGCTCCCGCCTTCATCAGACGGTTGATAGCTGATCTGAAGGTGTCCAGAGGCGCGCAGGCCATGGCCAATAGCCAGGCCTTGGCGCCCTATAGTTGTGCCCTTGGGCAGTCACGGCCAATAGCTGGGCCCCACGGCCAGAGAGAGGTGCGAGCAGTGTCACCGCCCTGGCGTGAGACGAGTGCCCGGACCTCCAGCAAGAAGGACCCCAGGGAGGCCTCTACAGCTTCTCCCAGCCTCTACTTCTTACACCTGGCCCTGGAGAAGACCCACCTGATGGACCCTAATTCAGGTCGGTGCCACAGCCCCTCCCTGACGGCGCCCCTTGACTCTGGGGGCCGCAGTCCTAGGGTACTCCAGGCCCTCCCCAGGATGCCCGGGCGCGATCTCCCCATGCCCCGATGGCGGAAGACCTCCACCTCCGGCTGAGATCTGAGCCAGAGATTCCTGGACCTGTTTGGCCCCAGTCCTGAGGGCCACACTCCTGTACCCAGCCCGGAGACTACGGGCCCCTTCACCACCTGCAGCCCTGGATGACTGAGGACGCCCCTGCGAGTCATCCTGTGCCCTCTCGGCACGTCCTCCCTGGTGGTGCCCCTATTCCGGCAGAGGTGTTGCCGGCGTGTCTCCCTGCCGCCCCCACCATATAAGTGAATTATGTTAAATGTGATGTTGCCCCAGAATTAGTGATACAGTGACTTAGTGTATGTTGAATACCAGGGCGAGTGATATCACGGGGAGGATTAATAAGGACGAGTGCAGAGACTAAGTTCTTGCAAATCAGACTCACGAGTGATGCACTAGTATAAAATCAGTAAGACTCCTAGCACGAGAGATTCTCCTTAGTAAAATATCCAAACATTCCTTGGTACCAGGAAATAGTAGAGAAAAAGTGTTAGTAATATCCTCCCGCTTGTATTACCATAAACACAGTAAAACTCTCAGTGCCTTCTACCCTCCCTTAATAAATCTCCTCTCAGCAGCCAGTGCATACGTAAGAACCTGGACTAGCAGTATAATGAATTGTCAAAATCCCCTTCCTATCAGAAAATACTAAATCAGAATCCATAACATCAATTCCCTCCCAATATTACTATAACTTTGATCTGACCCTCTGCGCATCACCCCTCCCCCCCCCCCTCCCGTGTAAGACCCACTCCTACGCTCCCACGTGCACCGCGATCCTGTATTCCAAGTACACCTGTGCACTAAACTTACAGTGTTAGCATCAGTGTCTGTTAAGCCAGTATCCTGCGAGATACTAATTATCTAGTTAAGGTTTCATTTTCTGCCACATACTGTGTTATATTATCTGCTGTTTTTGTCCTGTGTATGACTGTGGTAATATACGTGTAAAGGTTATTGCCTGGAGTTTTTGTGTCCTACCTCTCTGTATTGCACTAAGCCACGGTCTCGAATGAGGACCCGCTACACGTTAGGTGTTCTAGGACAGAGGAGTCAGGCCTTTTCCACATATGGTGGTACCATTCTTAAGTGGCGGTTTGGGTGGGGCATGAACCTCTGTACAGTGTTGCCACGTGTTCCTTACCCGCTATGTGAACGGCTCTGATATATGTAATAGGCATCACAATAAGATAAACACATAAGAATATAACGATAACGTGTGTATTATAATATATGAAAGAACAGTAAACTTATTATGTGTAACATATTTATACGGCAATACAGAAATGTGGCATAAATATTTTAGTGTTGCTTAAAAAAAAAGTAGTCACTTTTATTGGCTGTTACCGTATTTTGGGGTTGGTAATAATGTCACAATTATGATTATAAGATAATGTGCAGGAATATAAGTAAAAATATGTCAATTTCTTAGTAAAAAAAAAAAAACATTAAACCCTCGTGAGCGGCAACACACACACCCAGTCCCACCTGGCCAGAGCTTCCTCTATCCTAGGCCTGTTTGGGGACACCTTTTAAAATAAGACGCGCCAAGACTTTTACCTCCTGGGTGGTGTGTAAATAAAGTCAAATTTACAATATGTACATTATAACGTAAAAGAAAATAACCAAAATGTATCCTAAAATACCACAGACGAGAGAGAGGAGAGAGAGAGAGAGAGAGAGAGAAGGGGGGGGGGAGGCAGACCAGGGGCAGTATTGAGTGCAGCTGAGTGAGAGATGGATGAAGGGAGGGAACGAAGGAGGGAGAAAGTGATTGAATGAAAACAAATCATGGCGCCACAATAGTGAGGTCATCTGGCGCCATATGTAAAACAATACTATTTTAAAATATAGTTAGATATAATAAAAACAAAATAAAGAAGTGAAAGCACAAGTTTATGTCACTCATAAAAGAAACAAAATTCCCAGGGGTAATGCACATCTCCCCCCAGGAGAGAGAGAGAGAGAGAGAGAGAGAGAGAGAGAGAGAGAGAGGCATCGCGGGTATGGAAAACGTAGCAACACTGTACAGAGGTTCGTGCCCCACCCAAACCGCCACTTAAGAATGGTACCACCATAGCATTACAGATGGGATGAGTGGATGACTGCAAATTCCCTATATATATATATATATATATATATATATCGTCAGATCCCAGAGCTGCTGGGCGAGGCATTGGCTGCTAGGGTAATAAGCGTACTGCCCTCCCCCTCTCAGCTCATAGCCGCGAAGCTCATAGGTCCTTACCCGGGGGTTCCCTACTTTGTCAAGGTTTAAAATTTCCCAGTTCTGTCCAATACTCTGGACGCTGGGCTCCAATGGGTTAAACAAGCTGATAGATGTGCCAGTCATTAACCCATTGGATCCCAAAGCTGCTGGGCGAGGCATTGCGCTGTGAGGGTACTAAGCGTACCGCCCTCCACCTATCGGTTTATAGTCGTGAAGCTCAAGGTCCCTATGTAGAGGTTCCCTACTTTGTCAAGGTTTGAAATTTCCCAGTTCTGTCCAATATTCTGGATGCTGGGCTCCAGTGGGTTAAACAAGCTGATAGATGTGCCAGTCATTAACCCACTGGATCCCAGAGCTGCTGGACGAGGCATTGCGCTGCGAGGGTACTAAGCGTACCGCCTTCCGCCTATCGGCTCATAGTCACGAAGCTCATAGGTCCCTACCCGGGGGTTCCCTACTTTGTCAAGATTTGAAATTTCCCAGTTCTGTCCAATACTCTGGACGCTGGGCTCCAATGGGATATATATGGAAAATAGATTTTGGGAATTTTGGTCCGATCTAGGGAATTGGTTAGTCTAGGGAATTCTCGATTTGAACTCGTGAGAACACTGGGGATGATTGCAAAATCCCATGAGTCTGTGCGTTCATCCGAGGGACCATAACCTTGAAGAGGAGAGCTTCTAACACTTTGAAGGTTTCTTGTTTCTGAAGCCTACCTGATGACCTGTGTGTTCTCTTCCATCATTTGCTGATCAGATGGGTAGTGTGGCAGTGTCTTGTGTATTTTAGGGGTACCGTTATGCATACAAATTTTTATTTTTCGGCTAAGCTTTGTGGTTGAAAATCCTATGTATGAAGTGGGGAGTGACTCACAGTTCCCCACTTTGCAAGTATATTCATACACAAGATGTCTCTTCTTCAGGTCCAATATTTATCTCGTTTTTTTTTTTTTTTTCAAAGGTAAGTTGGAATTTTCTTGTTTTAACAACCGATGATGAAATCTGGGGTGTCCTGGGGCTTGGTTGCTTTGACATATCCTCTGAACAGATGTTTCATTATTCTTTCTCCTGTTGTGTATTCTGGATGCGTGTGGGCTTTGGAAAGTAATTTTCATTCATTGTCCACCCTGGGTCAGTTCATCTTCAGTTTGTGAGTAACATTCTTCTAATTCAGTTTTTTTTTCCCTACCCAATTGACATCTCGGCTGGACTTCCCTTTGTTCACAAGGACCTGAGTGGCTCTTTCTATCTCTTGGTGAGTCGGACCCCAACCACTTCAGTGTGTGATGGCCCTCCTGACATGGGTCCTGATGGTGGAGTCCTTGTATCACTGGGGGCACTCGCATTTTCCATTAAGGCATAATGGAAGATTAGGTGGTTTTGTGTATACGCTTCTGCGAAATCTGCTGGGGCTTTTCTGGAGAAGCACATCCAGGAATCTTGCTGTCAGCACTATATTCAGTAATAGAATTGAGCCCAGTGATCTGCAGTTTATCCTTAAGGCTCTCTTCTTTTTCTTTGCTGGTACTGATGACGAAGATGTTGATGTACCTGGCATATTTGTCGGGTTTGTTGATTACAAAAAGCCTCGTTTTCAACTATCCTCATGAAAAAACTGGCAAAGAAGTCACCTAAGAGAGAGTCCATAGTTACTCCATCCATCTGCCTGAACATCTTATCATGAGGACAGACGTAAAGAGCGTCCTTTGTGCAGGTTTTTGTAAAAGTTTGAAAGTCGTCTTCAGTGGGTCAAGTTTGAGGAAATCATTTTGAGGGTAAATCTCATCCGGCGTGTATGTTACTGTGCTGTCGACGGGGATGTTCATCAATAAACTTTCCACATCCAGGAGTGCAACCAAACCTACATGGTTGGAGTTACTGAGGAGGTCAAAGGAGCCAGTACAGTAGCATAGGACAGAAGGTAGTCACCAGGGACGAGGGGCGTCAGTAGCTCACTTAACCACTTGGCAAACCTGTGTGTCGGTGTGTGTATTTGACTGATTCCGAGTATGAGGGAGTTCCCTGGCTTGTGTGTTTTTACACTACCATAACAATGGGCAGAACAGTCCCTTACAGGTTTCGTACTTTTCATTTCTACTTTAGCGCTGACGCCATCCACAACTCTCTTAAGTTTCCTTTTTATTTCCTCCATTGGGTTTCTTGTAATGCACACAAATTTGACGTGATTGTTATGCGTCCATCTTCGAAAGGTAGATACCACTGTGAGTGATGGAGGGTTTTGAGGTAGAGGGATTGTAGAGACAGCAGCGAATGGGAATCAGTAAACGAGAATACGGTTGAGTAAGAAAGGTGGAAAATATTTATATGGGTGGTAGGAGGGTTGTACCGTCGACAGCAGAAGTTCATCTCTGTCATCTTGCTTGCCACGAGACTTTTGATCTGGTAACACTGTATGGCATACACTTGTTTGATATGGTCTAAATGGCTGATAGTTTAGACTGTGACGCGCAGGTTTAATTCTGTTCATATTGCCCGTTAGTATTATATGATATTATAGGACGCTTTCTACACTGACTGTTAAATTCCAAGACACCATTCGTTGTGGTTTACACTTTAATGTTATTATTGAAACGGCATATAAGAACCTGAAGGTTGTTACATATCTCAGAACTTTTTTACTTTTCCGAATATCCGCTTCTGTTCGATAATTAGAGAGGTAATAGAGGAGGAGAATGGAGATAATGATACTGTGGTTAAGGAAAAGAGATAAAGATGTTAGAGCTGACTTACAGGAAAACATAGTGTAAAGTAAGAAATATTTTGTATAAGGAAGACTCTAGGAGGGAGTCAGGGTGGCAGAGAGAGAGGAAGGAGGAGTCAGGCATGGTGGAGGGGAGGAGAGATGCGGGTTGCGAACACTGGTAGTTGTTGTTGTTGCTAAGTAAACCAGGTCTCTATTGCTAAGCAGACCCATGAACCACAGGCAAGTAGCTGCTCTATAGGGATGTCTCATGCAATGAACAAATATTCCCTTGCTGTGCACAGCACCTCGCCACAGCAAGGCACAGCAAAGTGTAGAGGTTTGGTTCCTGGATGGATGCCGCACTTGTCTCCACCCGGTTAACTGAGGCACCGTAGTAGACTTCAATGCATCCCGTTACATGGGTACAACCCAGCGTTGCAGATGACTGGCTGGGTGACAGGAAACCATAAGACTTGTTGTTCAGTGCAGAGCCACCTGAAGTGGAAAGAAGAGAAATAAAAAGTGGCAAGTAGGTTGGGACAAATTGGAAGAGTGTAGGACACACACACACACACACACACACGCACACACACTTACACACACACACACACACACACACACACACACACACACACACACAAATGATAAGAGTGTAAAAAAGGAAGTACGTAGGCAGCATAGCATTAAAGTGACTCGATGATGGTCGCCACCACCCACCACTAAGTCTGATAGTACCAACAGATGTGCAGTACATGAATGATGGCTATATGGGTGTAATAGTGTTGACAGTTGTGTTCTGAGTATTGTGTTTGTTTTATCTCCATAATGGTGAATTTGATATCCGGGACTGACAGTTGTATTCGCATAAATATTAAGTAAAGCGAAACAGGGGAAGTGGATATAAACTGGGAACGTCGTGATTAAAGTGGGGTTAGGGAAGGCACATCGACGGGGGAAGATGGGAAGAACGTGAGGAAGATCAAGAAGGTTTAGATTTATTAGAGCCGAATGGAGGGAAGAGGGATGCGAATGATGAGTGGACGGGAATAGGAACGGGAACACTAATCTTGGATGGTTATATAAAATTTATTTAACTGTTAACAAGTATTATCTATTTACCATCAGTGACGAGCAGTTAATGTCATCGAGAGCTGATTTATAAATAATCTAGCATAGTTAAATGGGGTAAAACGAAGCTCAACGAACATCTTTCATCTGATGACTTTTCATACTCTGCTTAAACTGATCTCAACCAGTAAAGTGTGCTTTGTGAGCGTGTGACGACGAGCGAGCGCCATATGTTATCACAATTTGCCTCTGATATAAAATTATTTCCGGAATCTCAGATATTTAATTACTTGAGATGATGCCAAAAACAGTGTTACGATGAAAATTCTTTTTGATTTGATTTCGTAATTGAGGCGTTCACTAGGTAGAGCCGAACACTCCCTTGGAAAATTCGAGATTTCAAGGGGTTCCTACGCGTTCATGGATGAGTTTCTAGTTGATAAACAAAATTTATTGAATGAATGTATCCCATGCAGAAAGAACTTCAACTTTACTTCACATAAGAGTAAAGTTATCAGCTACTGTTTAGCGTGAGGGTCGGGTCGGGTCGGGCCTAAATGCTCATTTCCAAACTTAACTTAGAGTAAACATGGCTTGCTCGCTCGTAACAAAAAGACTGAAAGGTGGATGATGACAAGGACTGACTATGAAGGTGAGAGGCAGGTGGGGGGTGGGAGGGTGGCAGGGAAAGTGATTTGAAAAAGAAAAAAATAATAAAATATGCAGCCAGTACCTATGTTCTGATGATATGCAAGAAGTAGAAGGAGAATATAAGAGAGTATGGAACAGTGGGTTCAAGGATTGTATGGGTTAGGATGAACGTAGTTATACAAGCGTGGGCGATTGTACAGTATGTGCGTATGCGCCGACAGAGGACCGAGTGACAAGAGTGAAAGATGAGTTTTGGGCGAGAGTAGAAGCATGTATGGACAAATTTGAGAGGAGCGAGAGGGTGCTTTTGATTGGAGACATGAATGGCAAAGTTGGGAATGTACGAGTGGATGGAGTGGTTGGTCAGTGGGGTGTGCCAGCTGAAGTAGATGGGAATGGTAGTGCTTTGGTGGACATCTGTGCTGATAAGGGGTTGGAAGGAGCTAACACCTACTTTCGGCATAAGATGATCCACAGGTATACATGGAGAGTAATGAGGAGGATTGATGGTGAACTTGTTGAACGAAAGGCAATGATAAACTACATGTGTTTGGATGAGGAATGAGAAGACAAGTGTTGGATGCAAGAGTGTGGAGAGGGTGGGGGAATGGAGTCTCGGACCATCACTTAGTGATGGCCAAGGTAAAGCTGCAAAGAAAATGGTTGAGGAGATGAAGGGGAAGACAGGAGGAAACAGCTCCTGTGAGAAGAGTGGAGAAGTTGCAAGATAGTGAGAAAATGGCAGAGTATAAGAGCATAGTAGAAGAAAGATTGGGAAGGTATGAGTTAGAGCAGATGGAAGGGGTGGAAGACGTGTGTAAGATATTCACGGAAGAGATAGGCGCGGCGTGTGAGGTGGTTTGTGGAGTGAGGAGATGCAGGGGTGTGCAAGGGACAGCATGGTGGAATGATGAGGTGAAACGAGCTGTGGAACAAAAGAAGAAGGCATATAGTGAATGGCTAGCGAGTAGAGGTATGGGAGAAGATGAGAGAGAGAAGAGAGAGGTATATGTGAGCAGGAGAAGGGAGGTGAAGAGACTGGTGAAGAAGAGTAAGAAGAAAGTGGATGAAGAATTTGGGAGGAATCTGAGTGTAAAATGGAGGGAGAGTAAGAAATTGTTTTGGAAGGAGGTAAAGAAAGTAAGGCAGTGTGAAAGTGGAAATAGTAGGGGAGTGAAAGATAGGAATAATAGATTGTGGTGGAGAAGAGAGAGAAATTGAGGAGATGCAAGGAGCACTTTGAGGATTTGTTGAATGTAGAGCGTGAGAGCAGTGCAAGTATAACTGGTTGGGGAATGGCTGGAAGAGAAGAGATGAGAGGAGGGAGGAAGAGATCAGTAGGGCGGAAGTAGTGGAAGCAATGAAGAAGATCAAGATGGGAAAGGCCCCAGGAATTGATGGAGTGTCTGGTGAAATGCTGAGGTATGGGGGTGAGATTGTTGTGGAGTGGATATGGAAGTTGTATAGATTGGCTTGGGAAGAGGGAAGGGTTCCAGAGGACTGGAAATCAAGTATAATAATGTTTCTTTATACAAAGGAAAAGGGGAGAGAGAAGTATGTGGTAACAATAGGGGTATTTACCTTCTAAGTGTGACTGGAAGAATATATGGTAGAATACTCATTAATAGGGTTAAGCATATGACACAGGAGCTAGTTGGAGAAGAACAAGGGGGATTTAGGAAGGGAAAGGGGTGTGAAGATCAGATTTTTGTTCTAAGATGTTTAGTGGAGAAGTATCTAGAGAAGGGAAAGAAAGTGTATTCTGCCTTCATGGACTTGGAGAAAGCTTATGACGGAATAGATAGGCAAGGTATGTGGAAGGTATTATGGAGTGAAGGGAAAATTGTTGAGTGCTATGAAGAGTATGTGCGAAGGAGCTAGGGCTACGGTGCGAGTGGATGGTGAGCTGATTGAGTTCTTTTATCTCACTGTGGGACTGAAATAGGGTTGTGTGATGTCTCCATGGCTGTTTAATATATACATGGATGGGGTTGTAAAGGAGGTGCAAGGTAGGGCAGTGGATGTGGGGGTGGCTCTAATGAATGAGGGTGAGATTTGGAAGATTCCGGTGTTGCTGTTTGCTGATGATACAGTATTGTTGAGTGAAGATGAATGGGAGTTGCAAGGTTTGGTGAATGAATTTGGGACAGTGTGTAGGAAGAGGAATCTGAAAGTTAATGAAAACAAGAGTAAAGTTATGGTGTTTGAGAGGAATGAAGTCACAGAATGTACAGTGAGGTTAGATGGTGACGATATGGAGAATGTGAGTGCATTCAAGTACTTGGGGAGTGTGATGTGTAAGGATGGAACTTTGGGGGATGAAGTGCGTGAAAGGGTACAGCAGGGAAGGAAAGTTGTTGGTTCACTGAAAGCAGTGATGCGAAATAGGGAGGTGAGTATGGAAGTTAAGAAGCCACTGCATGATAGTATTGTGATCCCTACCCTGACGTAAGGAAGCGAGGCGTGGACCTTGCAAGAGGAGAACAAGTCAAGAGTGAAAGCAGTGGAAATGAGTTACTTGAGAGGATCATAAGGAGTGACATGGAGGGACAGGTTGACGACTGAAGAAGTGAAGGAACGTTGTGGGGTGGATGTGGATGTGGTTGAGAAGATTAGGAGAAATAAACTGAGGTGATTTGGACATGTGGAGAGAATGGAGAATGAAAGACTGACTAAGAGGGTGTATGTAGGTGAGGTGGAGGGAGAGAGGAGGGGTAGACCGAGGATGAGGTGGAGGGATGGAGTTGAGAGGTATATGAGGGAAGGGGGAGTGAGTTGGGGGGAGGGTAGTCAAATGGTGGGTGACAGAGCGACTTAGAGGCGTTTTGTCTGCGGCCACCCTTTGCGGGATTAGGGTGTCGGGCTGTAGATAGATAGATAGACTTATGTTCTCTTGTGTCTTACTGACTTATAATAAATCTACTGAAATTTCACCTTCGTACTGTAAGTGTTCTATAATGTGTCATATAACATTCTGTAATGTGTCATGTAACAAGCTTTAGCAAGATTAATAGAAATAATACTGTGCATCCAGGTCCCTACTCAAGAATCTGCCTGTTCCAATGTTACACGTCTCCCAGTAACATTATCATCGCCTTTGCTGCATATTATCTTCAGAATCATCTGAGATATATTTAAAATATTAAACACTTAACCATACCAGGCATTTTATCCCATTCAGTGCTGCCAGATCAACAAGCTCGTAGCACGATGGCCTGCGGGGAAGAACCTGTGCTGTCGATTGTACATTTGAACATATGAATAAAGTTCCGTTGTATACACCCGCCCACCATTTAGAATCAGTAGACATGAGGCAAGTGGTAGTGAAGCAGTAGCCGACACTCGCTTATCTGGTAACTGTATGTGAGAGAAGGTTGCGACAGTGAGGGAGAGTGGTAGGAGCCATGAGTCCCTGTAGCCCTCCTCCTTCCATAAGCCCACACAGTTTCCATGTAAGTGAATTTCTGGTTATGCTTCGTCAGTATTTGTCTCACATTAGGGGTTGGAACTGGGAAACAAATGCTAAATGCGAAAGTTTCTTCGAGTACACATATTGGACAAAAGTTCCTCTACTATTTTCGTGTCCGTCACATTCCTTCCTTCATCTATGAGCAACGAAACCTCTAAGTATGTAGCAGCTTAAGAGGAATGGGTGAATTGGATTGCAAATTTTTATGCCCAACACTCCATGTTCGAAGTTAGGTGTGGATGTGAGGGTGAGTGGTGTTTTGATGGCGAAGTGAATATAAAGCACAATGAAGTGGAAGGTCCGGCAACATGGGTTTTGTTTCTGATAGTTTTCTAAGTGGTTTTTATGATGGATAAACAGAACTAGCATTTCCTTATCAGCATTTATAATTTTACCTTCGTTTTGAAGTGCTTTAATGTGGTCCCACACATCCTACGAATTTACTGCGTCTTGAATCATACCCCAAATAATGTTAAGCTTCTTTTCCCTTCCATCGGAACACTTAGGAATATCAGAGTTGATACCATTCTTGTAGGTGAACATATCACGATCCTTGTTACTGACTTTGCCAGTACAGACCACAGCATGTTTTTGGTGTGAATGGGATGACTTGTGGTCAGTTTGTAATTACTGTAGTTGTTCCAGGAGGAGAATAAACTCATCTGTTACAAGAGTTCGATGTCACCTTCTACGCCTTGGTAAAAAATATGTTGCCCTCATACACATGGATGCCTCCTCCTTGGAACACCTACACAACCTTCTTCTGTTCCTCGGTCACCTTCTCCCAGAACATGCTCCTTATTCTGTAGAGTATTACCCCTTCTTGTAGATTCCCATAACTGTGAAGTTTACTGCGTTGTGAAAATTCTATCCTACCATCTAAAGTCCGTATTTCGACTCTACTATCTGAAGACTTTCAAATCCTTGGGCTTGTTCAGTCTCCCGTAATGTTTTCCATCTTCCTGCACAATTCCTTTGAATTTATATGATCCCAAACAAACACTCATGGTAAATACCTTTCCTGCTACATGCAGACATTAATGACCGCCCCGAACCTTCACCGTCAATGCCCATGCCGATAACCAAAGCGCCAGTGACCTTCGGTGTGATCACTCATGGTCGTTGCTCTTCCCGCTACACCCATGCGACAGTGACCTTCCTGAATCCTGGTGGTCAGTGATCTCTTCGTTACACACATACACAAATACTCTGAACTCTGAGCCCTTGCAAGCCAGTGCCCGGATGGTTACACCCAATATCTGTAACTTTCGCCTTAAATCCTGGTAGTCATTTTTTTCCCCTTCCAGTATTCCGTTCACTTGAAAATTCTCGGAATGTCAGGGCTGAAATATGTTTTGTCGATATTATGGATCATATTTTCGCTAAATGTATTTCCCAATGCTACTGGTTACTCACCTGTACTCTTTAGAAAAGTTAACTTGGCAGTGGACCTCACCGACGTCCTTTGGGGCAATAAAGACTTGGATGAGAGAGAGAGAGAGAGAGAGAGAGAGAGAGAGAGAGAGAGAGAGAGAGAGAGTTTCTATTTGTCTCCATACTTATTATTTCCAAATGAATATGAAGTACGGTAATTCAGTTAATTTATATCCTATTATTTTTATGACATCCAAAGAGGAATATGAAACTGATTTTTCACCTTCACATGTCTAGTTGCTCCTTCATGTGTTCCTGTATAGATCAGACATTGGCTTTGTCAGTGGACGTGTGTAATGTACTGGGAAACTTTCCTCGGTGGAAATGTTCAACTTGTGGGCTGAGTGTAATAAATCCTCACCTGACTAATTCCATGTCTGATATCCTGCAGGTGAAGTGAAGGGGAGAGCAGCCAGGACTGAGGCAGACTGGAATCGGCAAGGAAGTTTGTGTTGGACTGCTGCTGAGGCACAACTACTGTAAAAAGCAAGGCCTGGAACTGCAAAATTGGAAGCGTGGACTCACACCAGTCTGATGTCATGACCTGAAAATATTTCCATAGACTGGCCTTTGATTCGACAGGGACAAAATGTCAGTTTTGTGTCTTTTGTTTAATAGTTTGAAATATGCTCAGTCCCCAGCAAGTGAAAGCATTTATTGACAGTCAAGATACTCTTAGAGAGAGAGAGAGAGAGAGAGAGAGAGAGAGAGAGAGAGAGAGAGAGAGAGAGAGAGAGAGAGAGAGAGAGAATAATGGGAAACAGAAAGAAGCACAAATGTAAGGAGTGTGGTAAGGTGTTAAGGAAGTGGCCAACATGGCCCAACATAATCGTATACACAGTGGCCAGAGAGACCATAAGTGTGTGGAGTGTGGCAAACAATTCATATGCAAGCACAGCCTTAATAGCCACAGTCTTACCCACACTGGCGAGAAAAACTACAAATGTGATGTGTGTGATAAGACCTTTGTTTCTAAGAGCAAACAGTCTGTGCACATGAAGATTCATGCTGGAGACAAGAGGTACAAGTGCAATGAGTGTGGCAAGGCCTTCATACGAAAGTGGAGTTTAACAGACATCAGGCCGTTCATACAGGTGCCAAGGACCATAAGTGTAATGAATGTGGCAAGACCTTTACTACAAGTGTAGCCTTGTACAAACATATTAAGATCCACAGAGGTGAGAAGAAGTTCAAATGTGATCAGTGTGGCAGGGCATTCCTCCATAAAGACAACCTCACAGCTCACATTCATTCATCCATTCATTCATCATCTGTACATACTGACGTCAAAAACTACAAGTGTGGTGTTTGTGGTAAGGGTTTTATTCATCTTGGGTCCCTCAATCGACACAGGGATATTCACACAGGAGAGAAGAAATACACCTGTGCTGATTGTGGAAAAGCATTTACTCAGAAGGGTACCCTTCAGAGGCACACTCATGTTCACACTGGAGAGAGAGTTTGCACATGAAGTGTGTGTGGCAAAAAATTCACTCGCAGGTTCTCCCTGAGAAGGCACATGACTCCACACACAGGAGAAGAGAACTATAAGTGTTAACAGCACGAAAACAATCTATATCATGTTTCTACCCAAGAGCCATATCCGACATGCTCACTCTGAGGATAAGAAGTACAGTACTTATGTGGAGACTGTGGTGAAAGGTATAATGATAAGGGGACTCTGAAGACACCTAAAAAAAAAAAAAAAAAATCATGGGAAGGGAGGCAGATCTGGAGAGCGACCAATGTGGCAAGAAATACAAGCTATCAGATAGTATGAAATAACATAATCTCAAGCACAAGGGTGAGGTTTCAAAGTTAACGTTGTGAAAAAGTCATCCGAATTTAAGGTTACACTAAAAATGCACATATACAGTGCTGGAGGAAATTTCGAACTCCGTATAAAATGGAAATTTATACAGAGTTCATTTCAGAAGGTCTTGGTCTTGGTGCGAGAGTCACCTTGGGAAGATTCATCAAGTGGACTGAATCGTCAGATTCGTGCACAGGGAAGGGAGGCTTCATGTGATAATTTTAAGAATTCATTTACTTCTCATAAAGATCTTGATAATCATAAGTTAAAATATAATGGGGAGGTAAAATATATTGACACAGCGTAGTTACTCCTTTCTTAATTATTGTTTACTGAGGTGTAATATTAAATTTTTATTTATATTGTTACGGAACAGAGAGAGATAATGAACACTTCAAATGAGAATACTAAAATCACTACTGTCCCGCAACGTTCCAGGTTCAAAACAAAAGAGTTAGGTAAAATTACAAGTTAAAGTTTAATGTTCAAACTAACAACTAAACATTCAGGACTCATATGGATAATGTAATGGCAAAAACAGGTTAAATATATGGTTAACTGCAATAGCCTCTATTAACACGAAATTAGCAAGAGTAAATTTATCTAAATCAGCCCTGATAAAATGAGAAAACTGGATAATGCTCAGTTAATGCAAGATATATTATTACAGATACAAAATATTATTAATAATGGCTGACATCAAAAACTCCACATGAATCACAAAAACCTTACCAGGCCTACGAATTAACACCTTATGCTATATAGTGCAAGAAAAATGTAATAACACTTATACTCAAATTATACAGCAGCTAGATGGCTGGAGACCTCCTGAGCACTCACAAAAATAATAATACACTATACAGGGGAGGACAGAGATGTGAACCAAATGAGGAGTAGATCTAAGTGGCAATAATGCAGAGACTGAGCTCATTATATAGGGGCCGGCAGAGCTTGATTCAACTTGCAAGAAGGACGCGGAAATGGAGGCACAGGGGAGGAAGAGTTGACAGTCCTGCTCTGAACAACAGAAAGAACGACTTACTCTACTATAAGGGGAGAAAGGGGGAAGTGAGGTAGAACACGCAAGCCTGGTCACTATGGAAGCCACGAGGCGAATCGTGATCAAACATGCTGCATACTGTACGTTAGAATTATACAAAGGATGATGAAATCATAGGCTATGTAACACCTCCCCACAAAGAAAAAGAAATTTACAAAGGAAATTTCTTATTACTCTAAAACAATCTGTCTAAAGTCTAGATAAGCAATCTGCAATGACATTTTCTTTCCCCTTGACATGTTGTATGTCTAATGAATACTCCTGAAGAAGTAGACTCCATCTTGTCAATCTCTGATTTTTATCTTTAAACTTACTAAGGAATTTCAGTGGGTTATGATCGGTATAAATGACTATGGGGTCAAAACCAGAACACAAATAAAATGAAAAATGCTGTAAACCCAAAATCAAGGCCAAAAGCTCTTTCTCAATAGTTGAGTAGTTCTTTTGAGGTGGAGTGAACTTCTTACTGTAATAAGATACAGGGTGTTCAATACCCTGATCATCCTCTTGCAGCAAAACAGCCCCAGCTCCTGTATCACCTGCCTCAACAGCCATCTTAAAAGGCTTAGCAAAATTTGGAGTAGCGAGCACTGGCTGACTTAATAGGATAGCTTTAAGTTTACTGAAAGAGGATTCACAGTTATCGGTCCAGACAAATTTAACTCGTTTTTTCAGTAGCTCTGTAAGTGGTGATACAAGAATTGAAAAGTTAAGAACAAATCTCCTGTAATAACCTACCATTCCCAAAAATCTTTGTAGCTCTTTCCTACTTTTAGGTCTGGGAAGATCACTTATAACCTGAACCTTAGCTCCTGGTGGTGCAACGTGTCCATCACCAATTACGTACCCAAGGTACTGAACTTTAGCTTGACCAAACTCACACTTTGATAAATTAGCTACAAAATTAGCCTGAACCAAACGCTCAAGAAATTTACTGACATGGCATAGGTGATCTTTCCAGTTGTTACTGAAGATTAATATATCATCAATATAAACAACACACCCTGCCAAACCCTCTGTTACAACATTCATGAGCTTCTGAAAAGTGGCTGGTGCATACTTCATACCATATGGCATTACAGAACATGCAAAAGTCTTTGCTAGTGTTTCAAAACATGAGATCTCCCTAGCACGTTCAGTCATAGGTACTTGCCAGTATCCCTTTAACAAATCATACTTACTTATGTACCTAGCCTTTGCGATCTTGTCTATGCAATCTTCCACGCGAGGGAGAGGGTGTCTGTTTTGGTTATCTGATCAACACGTCTGTAGTCGATGCAAAGCCGCTGTGACCCACCTGGCTTAGGGACTAGAGTGACAGGAGAACTCCACTCGCTCTGACAGGGCTCAATAATCTTTTGTCCAACAGGTAGCCAAGTTCCTTCTGGATGAGAGGAACTTTCACTGGGTTCACACGGTAAGGAGGCAGTTTAATTGGCTTTGTGTCTCCAACATCGACATCATGCATCAACACAGTGGTTCTTCCTGGAGTGGGACGGAACACTTGCGGGTACTCCTGCAGTAATGCTGAAAACTCCTGCCTTTCCTTGGGAGCTAGATGAGAATGCTTAGTCTGGAGATCATTCATGATATCAGGATTCTTCCCCAAACTATCACTCAGGCTCATACTGCATGGGAGAATTTCACTTGCAGACTCGGGTGGAACAGTTACAGTGCAGACTGGGTCATTTTCGTCCCGCCTGTGATATAACTTTAGCATGTTGATGTGACAAAGTTGCTTGTTCTTTCTATGATCGGGTGTGGCGATGACATAGTTGACATCACTGAGTTTCTTCTCCATGAAATAAGGACCACTAAACTTGGCTTGAAAAGGTTGCCCATGCACTGGTAGCAGAATCAAAACCTGATCTCCTGGCTGAAAGTGGCGTAACCTGGACTTCTTATCATACCAAGTCTTCATCTTCTCCTGACCAGCTCCTAAATTCTCTCTCGCCAGCTGTAAAGCAGTGGACAATCGTTCTTTGAACTTCATCACATACTCCAGCAGGTTGACGTCATCTTCCTCCGACAGCCAGCATTCCTTGAGTAACTTAAGGGGTCCTCTTACTTCATGGCCAAACAGTAGTTCAAAGGGTGAGAAGCCCAGTGATTCATTTGGAGATTCTCTTGCGGCAAATACAACGAATGGAAGACCTTTATCCCAGTCTTTCTGATGTTCCAAACAGTATTTCTTGAGCATCGATATGAGTGTTTGATGATATCTCTCCAACGCTCCTTGGGTCTGGGGATGGTAAGCTGAAGACGTGATCTGGGTGATGCCCAACTCTTTCAGAGACAGCTTGAAAACATTTGACATGAAATTACTTCCCCGGTCTGACTGTACCTCCTTGGGCAGACCAAACTTTGTGAAGAACCCTAGCATTTCCTTAACCACGTTCTTTGCTGAGATATTTCTAAGTGGAATGGTTTCAGGATAACGAGTGGCCATATCAATCAGGGTCAACACATAAGAAAATCCTGAAGAAGTCTTAGGAAGAGGGCCCACAATATCCACCAACACACGGGTGAATGGCGCCTCAAAAGGAGGAATGGGAACTAGAGGTGCAACCTTTTCGGTCTGATTACACTTCCCCACAACTTGACAGGTGTGACAAGACTTACAATACCAGGAAACATCTCTGAAGATACCTGGCCAGTAGAAGTGTTTCAAAATGCGTGCCACAGTCTTCCTTACTCCAAAGTGTCCTGCCAAACTGGAATCATGAGCCACTCTAATGATATCCTGCCTACAAACACGAGGGATGACAACTTGATATACAACCTCCCATTCACAGTCGGCTGATGCTGTTGGGGGTCTCCACTTCCTCATAAGTACTCCTGACTTTATATAATAACAAGTAGAAGCACCAGCTGACTCTTCCTCACTGCAAGCAGAGTTAGCTAGACCTTTTTAGGGTCAGCAACCTGCAACTCAACCAACTCTCGACGAGGCAAATTATCAACACTACGGGGTACTGCCTCGTCTGGTGAGTGGTCCAAATTAGCAAGAAAAGTGTCAGCTAGGATAACATCATCATCATCATTATCCTCTAAGTCATCAGTAACTTTAGACTTAGCCCTAGTGACAGCACATGCAGAGAACACGTCAAGGACATCACAATCCTGGGTCGCAGCCACTGGCTCACTAGACAAGTGAGGAGCTGGACACACTTGACTTCCACCAATATCATTTCCAAGTAAGAAAGTTACACCTGACATTGGGAGTGTCTTAATCAACCCAACCATAACAGAACCATTAACAAAACCAGACTCTAAATTCACTCTGCACAGAGGGACAGAGAAGTAATTATTCCCTACACCTTGTAAGATTACAGTTTCATCAGAGGAATGAACATTAGAGCCTAGAACACTGGTCAGCATAAGGGATTGGCAAGCACCTGTATCACGATATATTTTAACTGATTTCCTGTCATTACTGTCCAGAGGACTGACAAAACCATCAGACAGGAAATTAGCACATGAACTCTTGAGAGTGTCATCCACGTTACTGCTCAAAAGAGGAGCTTCATCATGAGAATTTAATTTACCCCTCAAAGCAGGTTCAGTTAACTCGGTTAAAGAATTCTGGGAACTCTCAAGGGTGGACACTAGACCAATTGACTGAATATTTAAAGACTCCTTTTGTTCACATCACGCTGTCTCCTGAAACATTTCTCCGTAGTATGACCAAGCTTACTACAATAAGTACATTTACTTTTCTGAAATCTAGAGGTGAAGCTGGTATTTACTTCCTGAGAAACATCTTTATTCTCTTTCCTATTACCTGTACTCTGAGTAGAGGCAACGTACTTACTCTCAGCTTTCCTTTTTTCTTTAGAATATCTCTTGTGAGTGAGAACATATTCATCAGCTAAAACTGCAGCATCAGACAAATTATCTATTCTTTTCTCATCAAGATATAGGCTTACATCTTTATTAATACACCTTTTGAAGTCCTCCAGCAAAATCATCTGCTTAAATTTATCAAAATCAGAATTTACATTCTTAGAATTTAACCACTGCTCTAACAGATCTTCTTTGATTTTTGCTTACTCAACATGGGATTGCTTATCTTGCTTGTAAGTTGTCCTAAATTTTACTCTATAGGCTTGAGGAACAAGCTCATAGGCCTTAAGAATCAAGCTCTTAACTACATCATAATTATCAGATTGATTCTGAGGCAAAGATGCATAAGTTACTTGAGCTTTACCGGTGAGAACAGTTTGAAGGAGTACTGGCCAATACTTTTTGGGCCAATTAAAACCTGTAGCTACCCTCTCAAACAACTGAAAATACTTTCTTAAATCAGATTCATTAAAAGGAGGGACAAGTTTAACATTTTTAGCCACATCAAAATCATCAGAGCTAGATGATCCAGTTCCACCTTGTTTCATGCGATACTCATGGTCTGCCTGAATCCTAGCAAGTTCAATTTGTGCCTCCTGAATACGAGCCTGAGACTCAGCCTGTGCCTGTGCCTCCTGAATACGAGCCTGAGACTCAGCCTCCTTAGCAGGAGCCTGAAACTCAGCCTCCTTAGCACGAGCCTCCTGCAGAGCTAGCTGTAACTTAGCTATTTCAATCTGCGTTTGCTCATCTGGAGGAGTTACACCAAACAAGCTTTTATTAATCATGCCAACAATTTGATCTTTAGAATGATGAGAGTGAACAGCAATTCACAATTGTTGAGCAACAAGCTTAAGTTCATTCTTTGTTCTGTTTTCTACATCACACACTGTTTGCACATTTGACAAAAAATCTTTGGCTTCATCAAGAGTAGTAATAGTAGACATCATGATAAATCACAGTCACAAAATATCAAGCAATATCCTTATGATAATATCCTGAATATCCTGATAAGAGGTCGCCAAATTTATGTTACGGAACAGAGAGAGATAATGAACAGTTCAAGTGAGAATACTAAAATCACTACTGTCCCACAACGTTCCAGGTTCAAAACAAAAGAGTTAGGTAAAATTACAAGTTAAAGTTTAATGTTCAAACTAACAACTAAACATTCAGGACTCATAAGGATAATGTAATGGCAAAAACAGGTTAAATATATGGTTAACTGCAATAGCCTCTATTAACACGAAATTAGCAAGAGTAAATTTATCTAAGTCAGCCCTGATAAAATGAGAAAACCGGATAATGCTTAGTTAATGCAAGATATATTATTACAGATACAAAATATTATTAATAATGGCTGACATCAAAAACTCCACATGAATCACAAAAACCTTACCAGGCCTACGAATTAACACCTTATGCTATACAGTACAAGAAAAAATGTAATAACATTTATACTCAAATTATACAGCAGCTAGATGGCTGGAGATTTCCTGAGCACTCACAAAAATAATAATACACTATACAGGGGAGGACAGAGATGTGAACCAAATGAGGAGTAGATCTAAGTGGCAATAATGCAGAGACTGAGCTCATTATATAGGGGCTGGCAGAGCTTGATTCAACTTGCAAGAAGGACGTGGAAATGGAGGCACAGGGGAGGAAGAGTTGACAGTCCTGCTCTGAACAACAGAAAGAACGACTTACTCTACTATAAGGGGAGAAGGGGGGAGTGAGGTAGAACACGCAAGCCTGGTCACTATGGAAGCCACGAGGCGAATCGTGATCAAACATGCAGCATACTGTACGTTAGAATTATACAACGGATGATAAAATCATAGGCTATGTAACAATATGTATAGTACATACATACATTCAACCTACAGCAGTTCAAATCCAACTCTTACTCATTTTTTATGAATGGAGGACACAAAAAATCTGCTGTGTGGATTATTTTTATTTATTTATTTGTCTTTTTTCTGTTCACCTGTATATATATCTATATATCTATATCTATCTATCTATCTATCTATCTATATCTATCTATCTATAATATATGTATATATATATATATATATATATATATATATATATATACTTTTGTGTGTATTTCTTATGTGGTGATGAGGTACAGTGGTCGAGCAAGTTTAAATTACTTTCTTATTACTTTATTGTTTAAAAGAAAATAATAATGTAATTATGGTGGCAGGTGGTAGCAACTACCGTCCACTCACGATTTAGTGCTATCTAATTCCCAGGGTGACTTTAAACTGAGTGACAAGCGCAACGGTTTCCTGCAATCCAGGAATGTATTTTCAATGCTGGGATTTTACGATGAGTTAAAGTTGTCACAAACAAAAGACGTAGTACGAATATTATCATCATCATACCCTTGGCAATAAGCGATAATGCCACCATATAACTTCTTACCAGGGACCAATGCTACGGCAGTGTTTTTCTGGAGCCAACTGTACATTTCTCAATCCACTCTTAAGGAAACAGTTATTGTTTTGATGCAAAGTACAACATAGGCAGTGGTGTAATCTTATTAACTATCTATTTCCCTGAACACATACACACACACATATATATATATATATATATATATATATATATATATATATATATATATATATATATATGGAGCCTCTGTGGTACAGTGGTAGAGTGTGGGTTTCGTACACAGGTGAACCAGGGTTCGCGCCCCGCCAGGGTAATAAACTTTGGGAGTGTTCATCCGACCACGTATTGCATTGGCGGACACAAGGGGTGCTGTGGTTGAACCAGTGTTGCTTACTATATAGTATGCTTGCACCCAGTCGGCTTGCGCTGGCCGGTTACACTTAGTTCACAGACTACACACACATCCAAAGACACTTCAACACTACAATTACACTTACAAGCATTTCTCACCCTACATACAATCTCTACCAGACAGCCTAAGCCACTTGGTAGAGATACATTGGCTGTATCGTCCTGACTTCGGGTGGGATAGGCCGGTCCTGCAGTGGATACTCAAACGGCTGATGATGATATATATATATATATATATATATATATATATATAGTGGGACTGCGGTTCGTCAGACCTCAGAGCCCTGTCTTCGTTATGGTTGCCTTATTGTCTTTGACTTATCATGCTGCTTAACAGTTGCTACTTAGCATGGACCAACAAAACCACTATGATTATTATTATTATTATTACTATTATTATTATTATTATTATTATTATTACCAATTCACAGAGTCACTAGCACTATACTCCTTACATCTTTTCTTACACTGCTATAGGGCAGGAGTTCCCCAACTTATGCCTACAAGTACCACCTCATTTATCACATCATCCACTTGTATTTCCATTTCTGATGCGTTGAATATACACTGATACTCCATTAACCCGCGGCGTCCCGTCGACGTACTTCCACGTCCTCACGTTTTGTCACTACCAATCCCGTTGACGTACTTCAACGTCCTGCAATTGCAAGGTTCATAATTTCCACAATTTTCAAAATTCGCACGAGATTTTCGATTCGCCCACCTACCCAAGCCTCCCCTACCTGCCGCCAGGCAGGCAGCGTCCCAGACCCCGCGTGACCCACGCTCGCCCTTGTATCGGTCACTCACCTGTTAGCAGTGACCCAGGTCAGACATGGCGCGGAAAGGTTTCTCAGACGACGAAATAGCATCCGCCCTGGAGGCCTTCACTGGAGATAGTGATTCTCCAATTGGTGATGATGTGGTGGATCGAGATTACGTCCAGGCAAAGGAAGAAATAACAAGCAGTGATGAGGAGGTCCCTTCGCCCCAGAAAAAGAGGTATGTGACATATTGTAAGGCAAGGGAAGGCCAGCCTGCACCCAAACCACCTGCACGGACCTCTCTCCATCCCCTAGAGAGAGATTCTGATGAGGACGAGGACGAGGACGAGGACGGCGGCTTAGGACGTGATGTTGCCTCGTGGTTGGGGAAGGAAAAAATCTCACCCCGAGGATCAGAAGGTGGGGCGAGAAGGCAAATAAGGTATGGTCCTAGTGTTTTGTCTGGGGAAGGCGAAAGTGGGAGTGCGGGGTGAAAGGGAAAGTGGTGTGGCGGGAGTGTGGGGTGAAAGGGAAAGTGGTGTGAGGGAGGCAGCATGAGCACGTGGTGCACGTAGGCCTAGGGGAGAGGAGGTGGAGCCACTCCCCAGCACGTCTTTCGCCACACAATATTCCCAAACTTCCTCCCCACAGCCCCAGGATGTGGGGAAAGGAAGGAAAGGGAAGGGAAAGGGTAAAGGAAAATGGAGAGGGAAGAGAAGTGCGAGTGATGAAAGGCGCCGCTCTCCACCTCCCCAACCTCCCCCACCACCACCAATGTTGCGCTGTGCCTTCAGCCATGTTTCAGAGAGTACCATAACTTCCTACACTACTGAAACTGTGTGGGATGGCGATATGATGCTCAGTATAATGGTAAGGCCAGTCAGTATTTTCTAAGTCTTATATAAAGTTGAAACGGGTGTAATGTTTGCAGGAAAGTAATGTATAAGTTGAGAAATAGCTTAAGTTGAAAGAAGTGATATCAAAACTACACCCACTGTGTAAATCTGCGAAAATATGATGCTCAGTATAACACTCTGGTCAGTAAATATGTGATAGCAAGAATATAAAGTGGAAACGGGTGTAATGTTAGCAGGAAAGTAATGTATAAGTTGAAAAATAGTGTAAGTTGTAACAATTGATGTCACGAGTACACCCACTGTGTAAATCTGCGAAAATATTACGCTCAGTAGAACATTCTGGTCTGTAAGTATGTGATAGGAATGATATAAAGTGGAAAAGGGTGTAATGTTAGTAGGAAAGTAATTTATAAGTTGAATACTAGTGTAAGATGAAACAAATGATATCGCGATAACACTCACTGCGTAAATATGCGATAATATGACGCTCAGTAGAATAGTAAGGTCTCCTATTATGTGATAGCAATTATATCAAGTGGAAACATGTGTAATGTTAGTGGAGAAGTATTATATAAGTACAAAAATAGGTTGTAAGTTGAAATAATACTCATAGCGACTTCACCCTCTGTGTTATTATGAGCCATTATTACGCTAAATATTTACTTAAGGCCTGAAACTATCTCAAAACAGTTCTCTAAAGTGGAAAAGTGTATAATGTTATTAGGAAAGTATTATGTAAGTTGAAAAAACACAATACGAGTTGAAACAACAGTCACAGCGAGTTCACTCACTACGTAAATAAGCGCTAACATTACGCTAAATGTTATCGAAAGGCCTGTGAATACGTAAAAACAGTTCAATAAAATGTAAAATGGTATAATGTTATTGGAGATGTATTATGTAAGTACAAAAAATGATACGTATCATGATTCAGCAATGTTAGCGATGCATCGTGAACAGTTTGGCCGATTTCGCTCGGTTCGCCTGATGGTACAATGCTTATTTCACCTCTATTTTTGTATAAAATCCAATTTACTCTTGTATCACATGTTTTTATGTTTGTAATAAATACATATCTACTTACTTTCATTGGTTTCCCAGATTTATAATACCATAGAAAACGTGAGAGCCTCAGACCACCTACAGAGAAAACGGTACCAGGTGTGACGAAGGTATACCTGTTTAGGCAACTTATGGACCACGGTGAACACTTTCTTCGTGATTGACCATTGTTTCTGACCAAAAGCGAAAGTTTTAGCAAAAAAAATTTGGGTCCAAAAATGGTCGGGATTGGGGGGTACCAGTGGTGAAACAGTGGTCGGGACGGGGCGGGTTAACAATAATACGTTATAGACTGGTAACAGACTAGGTGTTATAGAATAACTGAGATGGTAATAACTCTTGTCATGTAATAACCAACTGTTGCAACTCTGTGTTAGTGATAACACAGTATTTTAATTATGAATCTCAATAATGTGTCTGAATGGGATTTATATGCATGTTTAGGAAACTAGTTTCTCAGTTCACAACAATTATATCGTGAATTATAATACTGAAAGCACACACACACACACACACACACACACACACACACACACACACAGTGAGGCTGGATGAGGAGGAAATGGACAATACTGTATGAGTGCGTTTAAGTACTTGGGTAGTGTGATGAGTTAAGATGGAAGTTTAGAGGGATAAGTGCTTGAAAGGGTGCAATAGGTAAGCAAGGTTGCTGGTTCCTTGAATGCAGTAATAAGAAACAGGAAAGTGAGCATGGAAATGAAAAACCTACTACATGACAGTATTGTGATACCAACTCTAACGTATGAAAGTGAAGCTTGGACCTTGTTGGAGTGACAGAAGTCAAGCGTGAGAGCAGTGGAAATGGTTTGTTTGAGAGGAGCATGTGGATCACACGGAGAGACTGAGAAATGAGGAAGTGAAGGACCGTTGTGGTGTGGATGTGGATGTGGATGTGATAGGAAGCGTTAGGAGAAACACAATGAGGTGGTTTGGACATGTGGAGAGGATGAAGAGTGAGAGATTGACGACGAGAGTGTAAGTGAGGTGGTGGAGAGAGGGACGGGGAGGCCAAGGAAGAGATGGAGAGCTGGAGTGGAGAGGTATATGAGAGAGGGTGTGTGTGAGCTGGAGGCAGGGCAATGAAATAGTGGGGGAAAGGGCGGCTTGGAAGCGATTTGTTTGTGGCCACCCCTTACGGGATTAAGGCGTCTGGCAATATATACATATATATATATATATATATATATATATATATATATAGATAGATAGATAGATAGATAGATATTTATATACATAGGTAGATCGATAGATAGATATATAGATATAGATAGATAAATAGATAGATACAAATTTGCCATGATTAAGTGATTTTATATAGGGGAATCTGAGGGACACAACGCGGCCAAAAACCCCGGTTATATGGTTACCACCCAGAGTTGTAAATGGTTTCCAGATTACAAGAAACCATTTGGCTTGCCACTCAGTGTAGAGACCATACGGTATCTCTATATTGACTGAGTGGATGATAGAAGCGTGGCCCATTGGATTGGGCAAACTTAGCCTTTCTGGACGTGCTACTCCTCATCCAGCCCTAGGGTGGGAAAGGAGGTCCGGATGATGATGATCAAGTATATATAAATATATATATATAAATATATATATATATATATATATATATATATATATATATATATGTAATTCACTGGGTCGGTCAGGATCACTTGATGGTCGTGATCGTCAGCTTTTTTTACCCTCCCGAAAGGGAGCTGAGAGCTCATATAGTCCGATCTAAGGGCAAGGCTGTGACCTTCACACATGCACACACCCGTCCCCTTGCTCAAGGGGGACAGTAACCACCCACTTCGTCAGTGAAACTTTTCGCAACCTGAGCGAGGCGCGAACTCCCATCCACCAGTTGGCAAGTGAGAACGTTATGTGTGTGTGTGTGTGTGTGTGTGTGTGTGTGTGTGTGTGTGTGATCTCATCAGCCGTTTGAATGTCCCCTGCAGGACCGGCGAAACCCAACCGAAGTGGGAACGATACAGTCAATGTATCTCTACCAAGTGGCTTAGGCTGTCTGGTAGAGACTGTATGTAGGGTGAGAAGTGCTTGTGAGTGTGACTGTAGTGTTGTAGTGTCTTTGGATGGGTATGTAGTCTGTGAACCCAGTGTAATCGGTCCGCCGACTGGGTGCAAGCATACTAGTATGTGACACTGATTCAACCACAGCACCCCTTGTGTCCGCCAACATATATATAGATAGATAGATAGATAGATATGTGTGTGTGTGTGTGTGTGTGTGTGTGTGTGTGGATATTTCACCAACTCCAAAGTTACTGTACTCTTGGAAACCCTCTCGTGTACCCTTGGTGGTTTTTCCATCCCAGTTTGAAAACCCCTGCATAGTATAGGATATATTTGTCCCTCTTACCCACCCCCGCACACATACAACGAGCTTATCTTTTAGAATTTGAGTTAGATGCATGTGATTATATATATATATATATATATATATATATATATAATATATATATATATATATATATATATATATCTATCTATATATATATATATATATATATATATATATATATATATATATATATATATATATATCTCTCTCTCTCTCTCTCTCTCTCTCTCTCTCTCTCTCTATATATATATATATATATATATATATATCCCACTCCATAGCGTCCGTGAGAAATGGGCTAGGTGCACCTCTTTCTAAGCACATGATGAAGAAAGATATAAGAGAAATTCTGCTAGGTAACTCGTTTTTGCTTGCATTAAGTCCATGCATGAATGAAATGTCCAGTGCACCAAGTATCCTATACAACATTCCTGGTCTGTGAGCATATAATCCTTAATAGGTGGTCTCATATGACAGGCAGAGAAACGACCAGATTTTTCCATGCACATTGTCATTCAAACTATGAAAGGAAGTCGCCAGTTTGTAATAATCTGCTGAAAGACAGGGATGTGGTGTAAATTACTTTTGCATATGGTACATTGTGCATACACTAGCTTGCTGCATATGACTCTATACACAAAGCACCCTGTACCATATCTCCAGCCTTGGTATGGGGCATTTTGTGCATGGGGTACTTTGTGCATGCACGTACTTGGTGCTTGCAACACAAGAGTATCCCTTAAAAGAAAATGGTTTGGTTTTTATGGCTAGCTGATCATTTATTACAGACAACATTTTAATGCTATTTATAGCATTATTTATGTTTGATCTGATCCACTAGGACGTACACAGTGGAGTGGGGCTAAACCAATTTGTTGTGTATGTTGCCTCCATGATTATTGAACACCACACTCTGTGAAAATAGTGATGGAATGCAATTTTCCTTATGAATATGGTGGCTGAATGTAGTGTTCCTTATGGAAAGAAAGATTAAATGCAGTTTTTCTGGACGAGTATAGTGAGGGAATGCCGTTTTTTTTTTTTTTTAGGGAAATAGAGGGAAGCACTGTTTATCTTATGGAATTAATAGAGGCCGTGCGGTTTTCATTATTTAAGTAGTAGGTGAATGCAGTTTTCCTAACGAATATAGTGAGGGATCTTTTTTTTTTTTTTTTTTTTCAATAGTAGGTGAATGCAGTTTCATTATAACTATTGTATAGTGAGGCAATAATTTTTTTCGTAATGGAAACAGTGGGTAATGAATATTTCCATATAATATAGTGGGGGAATAGTATTTCCTTATATACCCCTTCCACTACACCACTGCATGCCTATAGGTCACGTGTGGGCTGAGACATCTTGTCTCTTAATAAATATCTGACAGTGAGTGAATCCATGTACGCAAGAAATGGAAAAGGAGTTTCACAGTGCCATTATACCCATTAATTTGTATTAAACGGAGATGCACCATACAGAGAACTTAACTACAGTTAAGGACAAGTGGTGTATTTACCAAGTAGTTACTAACAGCTATGTAGTTTTTGTTACCTACCAGGGTGGTATACAGTGTATACCGTAACGACTGTAATATGTTGATGCTGAAAAGAAAAATATAATTATTTGCCTTGATACTGTTTTATTTCAATATCCAACCCAATAATTTTTGTGATGCATCTCAGGTTTTAATGCACCATCCAACTTCAGAACTAACATTTGACTGTCATTCGAAATGATCGGATCTTGAGTTTGGTTCTCTGTTGTCTTTTTTTTTTTTTTCCCTGATGGGAACAATTTGCAGACTCCTGGCTCTTGGTTGCTTTTTCCTTGCATTAGAAAAAATGAATGTCTAGATGGATCAAAGTTAAGGTTAAAAAAAACTGCCCAGATTTTAATGCTTATTATAATTTATTACCGCTATATAATATAATGCTGGTGTACATTCAAACTCATCTCTGTTTATCTCTCCCGTCTCTCCTTCATCGCTGGTTTCCTAGACGCTTGACTGTGACTCGGTGGACAAATGTGCGTATATCACCCACAGATGGATTATAATGTGTACCTCAGTCCACTATTTCACACTCAAGCGACTATGAATCGAATGATCAAGGAGAAACAGGAGAGGCGGACAGGGACAGACTTTAGTATTTGAGTGTACAGATCGCCTTGGATGATTTGGTATATATATTATCAGTGTCTGAGTCAGCTAGAGTAGCTATACCTCTCTCTATACATAAAATATCGTTTTCTAAGTAAGTTATAGTAAGTTATAGTATAGTATATGGGATGGAATTATATTGGGCACGGTGAGGCTGCTGGGGGTCGAGCATCGTGTAGAGCGGCCTCTGAGTGACCAAGTGTAACAAAACCTCCACACACTAACATATGCAAACGTGGTCGAGTATACGATATAAAACAGTACAAAGCACTAGTTACACATGACCGACACATTCAAGCGTAGTAGAACCTGCATATATATATATATTTTTTTTGGTCTATCGACTTTATAAATGAAATGAAACGAAACGAACAGAGGGTGATACCTGAGTACTTGTGAGTGCCCATTCCTTTGCTGTCGAGGAATGGCGATGGAACAGACGTGGAAGAGGCCGTCTGCCCATGGAGGAACTTTTTTGTGGCTGTGGGGAATTTGAGACTGAGACGTATCACTGAGGAGCACATTATTTCAAGTGTTTTTCTTTTTAATCAAAATTCGGCCACAGTATTGCTAAAACAAATACTAAAATGAACCACAAAATTGGATTATCTCATAGAATATTAAAGCTTCAAAGAACCTACGCAAATTGTTGGGAACCTAATAGTTTGCTTGCTCAAACGCGTACACCTTCATGTCTACACGGCTACAACTTCATGTGCTTTATATTATTCTTGTCACTGCCGGACGACTTTACTCAGCACAAAAGAGCGCCTTGTGGACTGCAGTAGGAATTGTAGCGCCAGCTTATCTCACAGTGAACTCAGTGGACTGCTGGCTGAAGTTACCTTTCTTCCGCAGCCCACCATCGTTCTTTTGGGAGATAGGGAAGGAACTAAGGAAATGGGATTAATATTCGCTATAGCCGTCTGTTTGAAATCATCCTTCTAACAGAGTAAACTCGTGGTGTGGCAGCAAACCTGAAGCATAAGAGACATCGCCGGACTAAAGGAGTAATTCCCCTCGTGGTAGTGTCAGTTCTAGTATTATTTTCCAGTTAACACCACATAACTTTGCTTCGAGTCATAAAAGCCTATAAGTGTTATTACCGGTAAAGTACAGTATCATTACCCTTCCCATTTTGACAATAGTTGTATTATTTACATTACAGTCAGTGTCAACTCATTTTAGTGAGTGAGTCACGGAAGCCTGAGAGGGTTAAGGAAGTACTGAGTCACGTCTGCCAGCTGCTCCAGAGACTCACAGTTGTGCAGGTTTTTGTGGTGCGATCAGATCTTGTGTAAATCAGTTCGTAACCACCAGATACAACACCTACCACCCGTAAGACAAGTAAGGCGTTAGACGAACATCTTATAAACCGTTGATATACGTAGGAAGTTCATTTATAAAGATAAATTATATACATTTAAAGTCTTCATTTGTTTTACCTCAGCTGTAACTGGTTATGCACGAACTTGTCATTTCTCTCTCTCTCTTTATATATATATATATATATATATATATATATATATATATATATATATATATATATATATATATATATATATATATATATATATATATATAATCTTTTTCGATATGTCTGGAATATGTTCCAAAACATCACGGCATTTTCTTTAAACAATTGTGAGTTAGCAGCAAACGATTAGCGTAAAATGACATATACAGTCATCCTGCAAGCAAGACTAAGTAAGTCTCTAACAGTCATCCTCGTTCGTCTTGCAATACAAGTTTTGGGTTCCCCTGCCCCCCTGCCTATCCTCTCCCACTTCCTCCCCTATTCCTTCTTATCCTCTTTCCCTGATTATTCTGTCCTATTCCTTCCCCTGTTTCTTCCTTCTCTGTTACCCTGCCCTCCCAGACCTCCCTCCCTGCACTGTCTATTCCTACCCCTTCCTTTCCTACCTTGTCCGTCTCCACTTTAGCATCCTCACTTACCTGCCCCCTCCCTACATTGTCTCACTGCCTCCCCTATCTCTCCCTACCTTGCTTCTTCCTACCCTGTCCCTTCCTACCTTCTCGGTTTCTACTTTGTTCCTCCTCCCTTTTCTTTCCCCTCCCTATCCCGTCTCTCCCTATCCTTTCCCTCCCTACTCCATCCACCCCTATCCTGTCCCTCCCAATCCTATCATTGCCCACCCTGTCTGTCATTTCCCTGTCCCCTGCCTGCCCTGTTCCCCTGCCTTCCCTGTCCCCCTGCCTACCCTGTCCCCTTGCCTACCCTGTCCCCTTGCCTACCCTGTCCCCCTGCCTACCCTGTCCCCCTGCCTACCCTATCCCCCTGGCTACCCTGTCCCTCTGCCTATCCTGTCTGTCATTTCCCTGTCCTCTGCGTACCCTGTCCCTCTGCGTACCCTGTCCCCCTGCCTTCCCTGTCCCTCTGCCTACCCTGTCCCTCTGCCTACCCTATTCCCCTCCCTACCCTGTCCCTCTGCCTACCCTATTCCCCAGCCTACCCTGTCCCTCTGCCAACCTTGTCCCCTTGCTCGCTCTGTATTCCTGCATACATTGTCCCCCTGCTTACCCTGTCCCCCTGCTTACTCTGTGCCCCTGCCTACCCAGTCCCTCTGCCAACCCTGTCCCTTTGCTCATTCTGCACTCCTGCATACATTGTTCACCTCCTCACCCTTTCCCAATGCCTACCTCTGTTCCTTTACCTACCTTGTCCTCCTGCCTACCCTGTCCTCATGCCTATCCTTCCCCTGCCTTTCCTGTACCCCTCCTACACTGATCCCTGTCTTCTCCCTCTGCCTACCCTGTTCCCTTGCCTATTTCTTCCCCCTGCCTTCCCTGTCTCCCTATCTACATATCTTGTCCCTCTGCCTGCCCTGTCCCCTTGCCTACCCTGTCTTCCTGCCTACCATGTCCCCCTCCCCTCTCTGCTAACATTCGTGCCCCCTCTCCCCTCCACGTATGCCTTCCTTCCCCAGTCCCACTTTCTTGTACCCCCCCTACAATATGTCTACCCCCGATGTATATATGCCCCCCCCCCCAATGCATACATGCCCCCACTAAACTTGCTGACCTAGCACGCTTTCCCAGAGTCCAAGGCTGGGCAGAGGGCGTTACTGCGTCAGTTCTGAGCAGACACTCAAGAAAGGCAGACTAGTTTTGTCAGAGCTCATAATAAACTCCTTAACTAGCTGTTTGTACACAGAGTTTCTATCACCAAAGTATTGCAAGTTGCATTTGGTGGCAGCGGTGTTTCGGACCATCAGATTCTGACCGCCTCCTACACTATTTAGTGCCACTAACAGATACACGACGTCTCGCATCTCACAACCTCACCCCTCCTCAGTGCCTCTCATGGTGTAATAACCGGCTGTGCCTCCAGGTGTACAATATTTCTCACCAGTGCTCACCTCTCAAACAACCCCACCCACACACCTTGTTCCTGACCACAAGTGTCACCATCGCCGACCTACGCACCTGTTTCACCTGTTCCCAGCACCTGTTCCGAACTCATCATAAATCCTGCCCCCACGGTGCCACTTATCACTGTCTGCCCACCGCCATTCTCTGAATTTGCAACTCAACAGCTCTACACCTGCATTGTACCAACATCTGCCCTCACCCCCACCAACGGCCCCGACACTGCCACATCCTGACCTCACATGTCGTCTGCATTAAGTGAGCCTCCTATAGGACCGCAACTCCCTGCCGGTGACTCATCGGAGCGTCTCTTCCCGTCTCGACTTAAGCCCAGCGAGAAGTTCCGCCTCTTCTAAGACTCATCCAACATATCGCTCCAGTCTCGTCCCCAGCCACTCTCATCTCCGACTGGCTGTCCCTCCAGCACCGCCCCGCCCCGCCTCGCCCCGCCCCAGCCCCACTACGCCCAGCCACACCTGCACGTCATACATCTCGTCAATCCCGTCTCTACTGTGTAACTATAGTATACCTTACCTTTCTATAGAGATTATCCTCGATTTTCTCTACAGATTGGACATTTTGTAAATATTCCATCTCACTTCCATTACCTCGTTTTCATCTTCACCTACGTTATTTATTATCCATCTCATCCGTCGCCTTTTATTTAAACCCTCCATCCCCTCACCTTCATTCATTTTCACACCTACTCATGGATTACATTCTCTCATCTTTATATTATACATTTCCCCCTACATATCCATCTTCATCCTTCATCTCATCTTCCATTAACCGCTTAACAGCAGCCCTCTCGATCCGGAAACATCACCTGATCATACACCGTCTGCCGACTCTAACACGATCACTCAAGAAGTGGCAAAGAGTACCACCGACCTGTACTTCAGACTCCCGTTTCACTTCCCGCAGAACCACTTACTACCCATCCTACACTCGTAAATCCAGATACCTCTTCCTCTATCCCTACCTCTACACTCCCTTCTTCTTCCTCTACTCCTTCCCCTATCGTTCACTCCCCTTCCTCACTTCATACTCCGTCTTGCTCGCCCTTAACTACCACTACCTTCTCTCTCTCCCAGTCCTCTGCTTCCGCCACTTCCGCACTTCCAGCCATGGCCACCCCTCCACAGTCTATCTATCTCGACGATGCCAATCGTCTCAAATTTACTGGCCAGGACCCAACTTGGTCTGTCTATGATTTCCTCAGAGAAGTCGAAACCGACATCCGCAATTGGCAGATTACTGATGAATTGCTCAATGTAGCTTACCTCATGGGTCGCTTGCACCACG
This sequence comes from Coenobita brevimanus, assembly GCF_032717465.1. Taxonomy (NCBI): domain Eukaryota; kingdom Metazoa; phylum Arthropoda; class Malacostraca; order Decapoda; family Coenobitidae; genus Coenobita; species Coenobita brevimanus. The sequence continues at coordinate 25,222,139 of NC_136968.1, read as the reverse complement.
GCAAATCAGACATCGAATCCACGATCCGTGCAGGCCATTTCGATAGCATTAATACCTTTGCTGATTTTCATACGGAACTCATCAGCCTTTGTTGCCAGCATTCAAATCATGGGATTCATTAATCTCCTAAACCAAATGGATGAGGACTGAGGGTCCCAGCACAACATGCCAAGCTCCACAAAGCTGCCGCCACCATGAAAGCAACTAGCAGCGAGATGCTCCAATTATTGGTAGGCACGAAATGGTTAGAACACAAAAATGGTGTTCCAGTGGTTTCACTCACCAACTTTGCTGACTTAATCGGTTACCTGAGATACCTTCACTGGCTTACTCCTACACAGCGAGAGCTAGCCTTGGAAATAGGTTTCAATCCAGGAGATAAAATTATTCAGGTCACTAAAGCCATTCATGAAAGAACAGGTTCGAACTACACGCATCAGGGCACCACCCAACGCTTGGCCTCCTCAGTCTGTCACACCTCCACTACCCCAGACCAATCTCGCTCCTGTCCCACCACACACGGCAGACCTGCCACACATCGTTCTCCTACCGCAGGTCGTGATCAATCTAGCGTTCGCCGGAACAGTTGCGACCGTAAATACAGACGTTCTCACTCACAAATCAGACAGCGGACGCCTTCCCGCACCCGCCGTCCAAAATGCAAATACCACAAATCCAGCACAACTCACACCACTGAGGAATGTCGTTACCTCAACCGCCACCAGTCGGGGGAAGCGCCCTGCCCATATTGGCCAAATATCACGTAGAACCAGAAACCCAACTCCCCATCCGCCATGTGGGTCCCATAACATCCTCGGGTTTAGTCATTCTCGGATGCAGTCATGACATACCAACGTCATTCTTCTTGGACACAGGATCTATAGTAAATCTGATCTCCGACAATTCCTTACATATTATTCAACGACATCACAACCACGTCAGTTTCCTAGAACCACCAGACATTCGCCTATGTGGTGTCGAAGGCTCAGAGTTTAAGGTTAAGGGAAGAGTCACCCTAGAAGTCAAACTACACAAAGATTTGCCCCCTATCCCAATTGACTTTCAAGTCACTAATGACTTGCAGTATCCCGCAGATGCCCTTATTGGTTTCTCCACCATGGCACAACACTCCATTGCATTATTACCTGCCTGTGGTAGTATAGACATTTCTGGATTCGCAGTATACAGTATGGAATGTCCCCGTCCTGTTCTTACAATCAACTCAGTCCTTCAGTTATCTCTGTCCCTATCACTACCAAAAAGTCCAGACCAGCCCAAACCACCACCATCATCATCTGAGAATACAGAGATCATTCCTTTACTGACTGCAAGCAAGGACATAAATTCCTCAGTGTCTACTGATACATCCTCTCAGCCTTCGGAAATGGCTCTTACCTCCTCTCCCGACAACACTATTGCTGACTCAGACATGTCTCAGTTCCCTACCTCACACAGTGTGAATGATCTTCTCCAACACGCAGAGACAAAACGTGCAGTAACGAATATGTGCACAATTTTGTTACCGCATGAGTTCACCAAAGTCTCTGTTTGTGTTGCCGGTGCGAAAGAAGGAGTGGGTGTACTAACACTACCTGAGACGTGTTGTGTGAATGACTTGACTTATGAGTCAGCATGGTGTACAGTCTTAGAGGACAGTTTATGCTACCTGTACTTGCTCAATGTCACAAATGCTCCACTAAAACTTAAAAGTTGTGTAAAGATTGGAGACTTCCTAGTATACCCAGCGGCCGTAAAGGTGTGCCAGGATTCCTCAATTCCTACTATTCAGACTGATGATAGTACGCCAATCGGTGTATGTACTATTAACTCTACGGGATCTGCGCCGACATATTCACCCGATATGCCCTCACATCTCACTTGCACGGATTTCCCAGAAAATACGCCACAACTCCTCGACCTTCTGACCTCGTACAGAAACGTGGTTGCCTTACCCGGTGAACCGATGGGCAGAACAGACCTTGTTAAACATACGATTGAACTACTACCAGGAACTCAGCCGATTTACATACCAGCATATCGATTTCCTCACAGCCAGAGAAAGCAAACAGATCAAATGGTACAGAACATGTTAGACCAGGACATTATTGAACCCTCCATCAGTCCATGGAATAGCCCACTTTTCTTACTACCAAAGAAGGACGGCAACTTTAGACCAGTAGTCGACTATCGTAAGGTCAATTCTGTCACCGTTCCAGACCGTTTTCCGTTACCCGTCCTCACTGATTTGCTAGAATCCCTTGGTGAAAATAACGTAGTCTTTTCATCTTTAGACCTCCTCAGCGGTTACTGGCAGGTCGAAATGGAAGAGTCCTCTCGCCCAGTTACAGCCTTCAGCACCCCTTCCGGACATTTCAGTTTAAGAGACTCCCTTTTGGTCTGAGAAATGCTCCTTCCATGTTCATGCGACTTATCCATTCAGTCTTCAGCAGTATGATGGGACACTCTCTTTTTGCTTACCTAGATGATATCATTGTTGTGAGTAAATCCATCTCTGACCATTTTACCAAGCTCCAGCAAGTCTTTGAACGCCTCCAGTTCACAGGCCTGAAAATCAATCTCAATAAATGTGACTTCCTGCGAAAGAAAATCAAATTCCTAGGCCATGTCGTAAATGCACAAGGCATTCATACTAATGAAGATAAAACTAATGCGATTATTAACTTCCCAGAACCTACCACTACCGAAGCTGTACGAAGTTTCCTGGGCATCAGTGGCTATTTTCGTAGGTTCATATAAGATTATGCAAAGATCGCCGCTCCTCTAACCCACTTACTCAAGCAGAATGTGCCCTTTGTTTGGACTAACGACCAGTCACAGGCTTTCCAAAAGCTAAAGACAGCTCTTGTAAATGCCCCTGTTCTAGCATTCCCTGATTATACCAAACCCTTCCTTCTCTGCACAGACGCCTCAGGCACTGGACTTGGTGCCGTTTTGATGCAACTTGATGAAGCATCAAGGAAGCGCGTAATAGCGTATGTTAGTCGCACCCTTACAACCGCTGAACGTAACTACAGTGTCACAGATCTCGAAGCGTTAGCGGTAGTCTGGTCTTTGAAACATTTCAGAGATATAGTCTATGGTTATCCAGTGCATATCCAAACAGACCACCTTCCATTATGTGATTTGTTCAAGAACCGCAACCTAACAGGTAGGCTAGCTAGATGGTCCGTCATCATCCAGGACTTCAATCCCACTTTTCAATATGTACCAGGCAAGTTGAATGTAGTCGCAGATGCACTCTCACGTCACGTAGCAGCAGCTATAACATCACTGCAACCCGAAGTAACTGAAAACACTACACTAATGTCAGAAGTTGCTCGAAACTTTCAGTGCCAAAACCCCATATGGTCCAAAGTCATTTCTTTCCTAGAATCTGGCGATGCATCGACCTTACCTACTCTGCCAGTATCACTAGATGAGTTCATGCTAGATGACGATCTCTTGTACAGGAAAACACTACTAAAAGGAAAAGACATGCCCAATCGCGAAGTATGCCAACTTGTTGTCCCCACTGCCCTGATACCAACGGTTCTTCACATTGTTCATAATATCCCTCAAGCTTCCCATCCAGGTAAAGACTGATGCTTGCACCAAGCACGACTCAAATACTATTGGCCAACCATGCGCTGCGATATCAATGCCCACTGTGACTCTTGCCTCTCCTGCCACCGCCACAAAGGATCATCCGGCTTACCTGCACCGCTCTTACAATACCCAATCCCGTCACGACCATGGAAAACTGTCTCAATCGATCTCTTAAAACTACCTCTCACGGAATCCGGTGCTGAGTACTTGTTCGTAGCGGTCGACCACTTCTCCCGCTACTGTGTCCTCGTACCCCTTTCCGACAAGACCACAAAGAGCGTTGCACGTGCCTTTGTAGATCACGTAATTTGCCCTTTCAGTACCCCTCATACCATTCTTACTGACAACGATACGAGTTCAACAATAGCCTTCTAGATGAGATCTGTCGCCGCTTTCATATCAGTAAGTGCAATGTCGTGCCTCACCATCCGGCTTCCAATGGCCTTGTAGAACGCCACAACCGAAAAATCTTAGAGTGCCTTAGACATCTAGGCTCCCATAGTTCGTCCTGGGATGACTGGATTCCCCAAGTGGCATCCTCAATCAATAGTTCCATCAATGCATCCATTGCTGAATCTCCCTTCTTCGTCCTCTTTGGTTTTGACAAGGACCTCCCATGCACTCTTATCCTCAAAGCCAGAACCCATCTACAGCATGGATGATTATGTTAAACTAAAATTGGACAACTTCCAGACAATCCACCAGTATGTCCAATTCACCTTGGCTTCCTTTCAGGAGGACATGCTGCAGCGCCAACATAAATCCGCCTCTCCTATCACTATCAATGTAGGTGATCTTGTCTTTGCTCATTCCCATACGCGTTCCTCTAAGTTGGATGACAAATTTACAAGGCTCCACCGCGTCCTCACTCAACAAGGCAACAAATTTCACCTCCAGGACCTGTCCACTAAGGACACCAGATGGGTCCACGTCGATGACTTAAAGCTTGCACCCCGTGGCCTCGTGTTGGAAGAGTCACTTACACAACCTCCTAACCCCCCTTCCCCTCCACACATCCTTCAGTCTCCTTCATCTCCACCTACACCTACTTATTCATCAACCAATCAATATCGGTCCAAACTGCGCTCTGCCCATCAACCTCTTCAGGACCTCTCCCATTAACTCTATCCTGATTTTCTAGGTACGATGTTAGCGATCTACCTGGTGGCAGTGCTGAGCCTCCTGGGGTCTGGGTCGGGTCAATACGACGGTGGAGTACGTCCCAGGGCCTTGATCGGCTCAGGAGGCGAGGAAGTCTCCCTGCGCTATGATCTTGCACCCTGGGCCGACGTAGCCATTGCCCTACCTGCCTACACGCACCAGCTCCACGGAATCAAGACCCATCTCACGGCCATCATGGCGACACACAACCCAAATCAGTATCTTTATAACCTTTTCCTACCACTCTCCTGGCAATTGCACTACATAAGTAACAAATTCACTGAGCTGAATGACACATTTTCCATTCAGACACCCATTGGTCATAACGTGTGAAACGAGGTCTCTTCGACTTCAGAGGTGAGATTCTAAGTGGCTTGTTTGGCGTTGCTATAGCCCGTGATATTTCTGGCTTCAAATCTCATCTTGCTCATTTAGCTTCAGCCCTAGAATCCCAACGCCGAGTCATCAAAATCCAACACACTATGTTACAGAAGATTACGGCCCACTTAAATGATATAACATCCACTCTAAACAACTTCACCAATATCTTACGACAACACCTTTCAGATCTCAACGTTATCTCTCAGTTCTTCTACCTCAAATTCAACATGGATAATCTCCAACTGGCCATTGACTCTCTCCAATCTCAAGTCTCTACCTTGGTTCGTATCCTGGTCGATCCTATAAATGGACGTGTCACTACCGTCTTAGTACCTGTCTCAGCTCTCTGTTCTGTCCTGGAATGGGCTCACTCCACCTTCGGTCAATCCCAGGTGCTCCCCTATTCCTCCCTCGAATATTATTATCCTCTTCTCGAAGCCATTCTTCTCACCAAATACGTCGTCGTCCATATTCCTCTCCGTTCTGCCATAACCTTTAACCTTTTCCACATCATTCCATTCCCTTTCCACCTCAACAACTCCTTGTTACAGGTATCTGTTCCTTCAGAATATTTCCTCCTCTCCCATGATCATCTTTCAGTTGCCTTCCTTTCTTCCACAGACCTCCAGAAATGTTCCTCCCTTACTCCAACCTCTCGTCTCTGTGCTGCCCACCTTTTCGCTATCTTCCTTAGCAGTGCTACACCCTGTGAGTCTGCTTTAGTTCGGAACCATTCCATCTACTCGGCCTGTTCCTTTGTACCAGCTCCTGAACTCCCGGTCCACCATGCTCACCTCAACCATGTCCAGTACTTCTTCTTTGCTGTTCCCATCTCTGTCACAATCATGTGTCCTGGTTCTTCGGTTCGATCCGTCCCCACTAGTGGTCTCTACAAAGCACCAGACTATTGTACTGTCAAATCAGAGTCCGTCATCACTTACGCCACTCGCTATCACCAAGCTGTCCGTAAACACTCCTATGACATCTTTCAAACAATCGACATGCCTTCAACCCTACCATCTGCCAACATTACCGTCACCTCCCCTAACTTGTGCATGCTAACATTGCTCAATGACAGTGACTTCATTATGGATCAATTTTCTTTGGCCTTCAGCCATTCATGGGTTCATCCAACAGTTGTGTTTCCCCCTGTGGTTATCGCTTTCATAGGTTTAATACTCAGCATATGTGCAGTGCATTGTTGTGTCAGGAAAATGGAACGCCGACTCCAAGAAATCAGAGTCGCTACAGGCATAGTACGCCCTACACACGACGTAGAAACTCCCTGTACTTAGTGCCCTCACATTCAGTGACTACCAATGCCATCTGACAATTAACCAAACTGTGAACAGAACTTTTCCTACTAGAAACTGATGGTATCTCTTTAATTCATTATTGAGTGACAGTGTATCCTACAGAAACTAGCAAAAAAAAAAAAAATGAATGAAGAACAACAAAAGAACTCTCATATCTACTCCTTGTTTATCATGTATCAAGATATTATTGTATAATCCCCATTATGTCTGTGTATACCTTCGACCCTTACTGGGCACATACCTATCAATCTTTGTATATCTTATATGTATATATCCTTCTAATTACCTCCCCTAAACATGGCCACGTCTACTCTACTGCCCCCTGTATCATACTTATCCCTTGTACAAACCTCCCCGACCCTGCCTTAGTAATATAATCAAACACTATATACCTCCCGGTGTCAGGAGACACCATCTCCGCTACCCGGAGGAGTAGTGTACCCCCCCTACAATATGTCTACCCCCGATGTATATATGCCCCCCCCCCAATGCATACATGCCCCCACTAAACTTGCTGACCTAGCACGCTTTCCCAGAGTCCAAGCCTGGGCAGAGGGCGTTACTGCGTCAGTTCTGAGCAGACACTCAAGAAGGGCAGACTATTTTTGTCAGAGGTCGTAATAAACTCCTTAATTAGGTGTTTGTACACGGAGTTTCTATCACCAAAGTATTGCAAATTACATCCTTCCTTTCACACCCAAACAGCCCTCATATTGTTCTTCATTGAAGGATCCCTCCACTCCCCTCCCTACCCAGGTCCCATTATTATATATATAAATGATCTAGACTTAGGAGTCACTAGCAGCATCAGCAAATTTGCCGATGATACGAAAATAGGGCATATCATTAACTCGACTGACGATTGCCATAACTTACAAGAGGACCTCGATATATTGTCCAAATGGTCTAAAACTTGGCAAATGGAATTTAACGTTGAAAAATGTAAAGTACTTAATGTAGGCAAGACCATTGCAGATACTAAATACAACTCGGGTAACAAAGAAATTAGCAAATCGAAATACGAGAGAGATCTAGAAGTTATGGTTAGTAATGACATTAAACCAAGGCAACAGTGTATTAATGCGAGAAATAAAGCAAACAGGGTTTTAGGATTTATATCAAGAAGCGTAAGCAGCAGGTCATCAAAAGTAATACTGGAACTTTATTTAGCATTAGTAAGGCCACATTTAGACTACACAGTACAATTTTGGTGTCCTTACCATAGAATGGATATTAACTCGTTAGAAAATGTACAGAAAAGAAGTACAAAAATGATTCATGACGTCCAGAGCCTGTCGTATGAAGACAGACCGAAAAGACTAAGTCTGCACTCGCTAGAGAGGCGTAGAGTAAGGGGAGACTTAATTGAGGTGTTTAAGTGGATGAAGGGTATAAATAAATGAGATATTAGCAAGGTGCTTAACCCGCCCCATCCTGACGTTTTCTGAGCAGTGGTACGCCCTAGTCCTGACATTTTTGGACCTTTTTTTTTAGGCTCAAACATTCGCTTTTGGTAAGAAATATCGAAAATTCATAGAGAAATCGCTCACCTGAGGTTTAAAATACTCGATCCAGGTACGAGTACCTCCTTACCTGACTGGGTTTTCTAACAGGCTGGCACCAAAGAAAACTAGTTCTATGGGAGGGTAACTATTTTATCCATTCATAAACAGTATTTATTTATTTACTTGGTACGAATTTATATGTAGTACAAGAGTATATTGGTTTTCAAACAGTAATATAGGCATTATAAGCATTGTTTCACTCACTAACTCATCACCATTCATGACCTTTTTTTCCCACATTACCTGATCATCATTTCTGACTGTTTCTTCCTCTAATGCTATGTAAACTTTGTCCTCCACATTGTCATCGATTGAGGAATCACTCTGGCCCTGAATGTCTTTATTGGCCAGGTCACTGGTAACAGGTGAATTGCCAAGACAGTGGCGTGCAGGGGGGGGGGAGAGGTTATGCGGTGTAAGGCATTGTCCCTGCTTGGCATCTTGTAGAGGAATAGAGGAAGGTGTCCCGTGTATACGTGCTAAAAATCACTGGCGAAATCACTCGCGAAAATTGAAAATTGTGCAAATTAGGGACCTTGCAATGTTGCCGCGTTAATTTACGTCTTCGGGATATGAGTGCACATCATGTGAGGACGTGAATTCACGTCTCCGGGATGGGGCGGGTTAAAGTGGACATACATGATAGAACTAGAAGTAATGGTTTCAAACTAGAAAAATTCCGTTTCAGTAAGGAAATAGGTAGAAATTGGTTTGGTAATATAGTAGATGAATGGAATAAGCTACCTAGTAAAGTAGTTGCTGCCTCTTCCATTGAGAGTTTCAAGCATAGGCTAGATAAGCATGTGACAAACAAGGGGTGGGTATAGAAAAAAAAAATCTTATAACCAATACTAATTCATACTTTTTCCTTTTCAGGTTACATTACGATTGTTCCTATTCTCCTTTCACACTTCCCTATAAAATGTCCACGCCATTTTTTCTGTACTGCTTGGTGTTTTTTCTTTTTCCTGCCGGCTTCAGCTGGAGGGTTTGGAGAGCGGGGGAGAGCCTTCTTCTTTGCTGTCCTTATCTCATTCTAGTAGATCAGTTACTCTTCTAGGAGCTGCCTAGCATGGGCCAACCGGCGTACTGCAGTTATCCTGTCTTCTTATGTTCTTATGTTCATCACTTCCTTCTCCCTCTCTGCTCCCGAGATGGAGGGGGCATAACTTCCCCTCCTCAGACCTTAGGAGTTCATGGTTATCTTGCCCCCGTGTAGTTAACCAGATGTGGCCACCTGAGTCGTACAGTATATTTCTGAATATGTACAGTATAGGTGCACACTCCTATGTATCTGTGTGTGTAACTTAATATTTGGAACTCACGTATTTGTTTTATCTAATTATTCTTCCCATTTCCAACCTTCCACCCCCATTCTCACTCCCTACCCTTCCCATTCCCCACCCCTCCTCACTCCAGTTCCCCACTTCTCCCTTTCTTAGCAGCATCTCTCCTCTCCCCATTCTCCCTCTCACCAAACCAGTCCCCGTATCTCTTCCTCCTCCCCCTGTTCTCTTTTGCCTTCATGACTCTACTCAGGTGTGGTGTGTGTGTGTGTGTGTGTGTGTGTGTGTGTGTGTGTGTGTGTGTGTGTGTAGCGCATTTAGGAGTGTGTGTGTTTGTGTGACTCTGAACTCCGTGGTGAGAGGGCCTGTTGCTTCGTCACTCCTCAGGCAGGTAACCTTGAGCAAGTAGTTTTTCTCCTTCCACATCATGCGTTTTATATTTTACTCCTACCACTGACAGACGGTTTCAGCCAGCTTAGCCTTTTCCATAAAGATCTCTCCTTTCCTCTCCCTCCCCCCCCTCTCTCTCTCTCTCTCTCTCTCTTTACTCGTATATTTTCTCAGTCATGCCATGCTGTTCACCTGTAAAGAGATCCCTGGCAGTGAAGTGGTTGATACTGTACCAGCCACATGTATCCCTCATTGTTAGACAAACTTTTCCCGGGTTGAATGACCTAAAAAAGACGTCAGTAGCAGAGGTTAAGGGCTTAAGAATTTGGTGCTTTATGACAGGTACCGATACAGCTGTGCCTGCTGCCCGGTGAACTCTTAGGCAGCGATCTTGTTCAGGTTCATTTTCGTCAGGGCAGATGATTCTTCAGCTGGTGAGTGCTGATGACGTGGCCCACCTGGAGAGGTGGAAGGCATGGGAAAATCCCAGGAAAGATGATAATGGGGCGGGGCGCTGAGGCAACACAATAGTAACAATGAGAGAGAGGGGGGGGGGGAGAGAGAGCGACGTTGCTAACTCTACTGCTCTAAAAGTGTCCTGTTTACGTAATATATCAGTCTATCTATGTATTCGCCCCTGTGTAGAGTACAACCCTCATGTGTGGGGAGCCCTCCCACATACAGCCCTTCTCAAGAAGGTGGAGTCAAGGGCTTTTCGTTTCATTAACTCTCCTCCTCTTATTGGCTCCTTTCACCCTCTGTCTCTTCGCCACATTGTTGCATCTTTATCTCTTTTCTATCGCTACTTTAGTGACTACTGTTCCTCTGAACTGTCTGCTTGCATCCCTCCACCACTACGTCGGATGCGTAGCACCCGTCTAGCAACAAACTCTCACGCCTTTTCTGTCCAACTCTAATGCATGAGTTAGCCGTTACTCCCAGTCCTTCATGTATACAACAAGTTAGTTCTGGAACTGTCTCCCTCTGTCTGTATTTCCAACTGCCTATGACTTCCAGTTTTTCAAACGCAGCGGGTCCAGGCATCTCGATATGAACGTATCTTGAATTTGGCTCTACTATCTTGCTTTTATTTTTTCTTGGAGGGAACAATCTTGAGGCTCCTGACTTTTGGTTCCTTCTTCGTTGCATAATATAAATAAATAAATATATATATATATATATATATATATATATATATATATATATATATATATATATATATATATATTGTTACGGAACAGAGAAAGATAATGTACACTTTAAGTGAGAATACTAAAAATCACTACTGTCCCTTAGAGTTCCAGGTTCAAAACAAAAGAGTTAGGTAAAATCACAAGTTAAAGTTTAATGCTCAAACTAACAACAAAACATTCAGGACTCGTAAGGATATTGTAATGGCAAAAAACAGGTTAAATATATGGTTAACTGCAATAGCCTCTATTAACACGAAATTAGCATGAGTAAATTTATCTAAGTCAGCCCTGATAAAATGACAATACACTGGATAATGCTCAGTTAATGCAAGATAAATTATTACAAATACGAAATATTATGAACAATGGCTGACATGAAACTTTACATTAATCACAAAAACCTTACTAGGCCGAAGAATCAACACCCCATGCTACACAGTACAAGAAAAAATGCAATAACACTTATACTCAAATTACACAGCTGCTAGATGGTTGAAGACTTCCTGAGCACTCACAATAATAACTGTACAGGGGAGGACAGAGATGTGAACAAAATGAGTAGATCTAAGTGGCAATAATGCAGAGACTGAGCTCATTATATAGGGGCCGGCAGAGCTCGATACAACTTGTAAGAAGGACGCGCAAATGAAGCCATGGGGACAAAGAGTTGACAATCCTGCTCTGAACAACAGAAAGAACGACTTACTCTACTATAAGGGAGGAGGGGGGGAGTGAGGTAGAACACGCTCATGATCAAACATGCAGCATACTGTACGTTAGAATTACACAAAGGATGATGAAATCATAGGCTATGTAACACCTCCCCACAAAGAAAAAGAAATTTACAAAGGAAATTTCTTATTACTCTAAAACAATCTGTCTAAAGTCTAGATAAGCAATCTGCAATAACGTTTTCTTTCCCCTTGACATGTTGTATGTCTAAAGAATACTCCTGAAGAAGTAGACTCCATCTTGTCAATCTCTGATTTTTATCTTTAAACTTACTAAGGAATTTCAGTGGGTTATGATCGGTATAAATGACTATGGGGTCAAAACCAGAACACAAATAAAATGAAAAATGCTGTAAACCCAAAATCAAGGCCAAAAGCTCTTTCTCAATAGTTGAGTAGTTCTTTTGAGGTGGAGTGAACTTCTTACTGTAATAAGATACAGGGTGTTCAATACCCTGAGCATCCTCTTGCAGCAAAACAGCCCCAGCTTCTGTATCACTTGTGTCAACAGCCATCTTAAAAGGCTTAGCAAAATTTGGAGTAGCGAGCACTGGCTGACTTAATAGGATAGCTTTAAGTTTACTGAAAGAGGATTCACAGTTATCAGTCCAGACAAATTTAACTCCCTTTTTCAGTAGGTCTGTAAGTGGTGATACAAGAATTGAAAAGTTAAAAACAAATCTCCGGTAATAACCTACCATTCCCCAAAATCTTTGTAGCTCTTTCCCACTTTTAGGTCTGGGAAGATCACTTATAACCTGAACCTTAGCTCCTGGTGGTGCAACGTGTCCATCACCAATTATGTACCCAAGGTACTGAACTTTAGCTTGACCAAACTCACACTTTGATAAATTAGCTACAAGATTAGCCTGAACCAAACGCTCAAGAAATTTACTGACATGGCATAGGTGATCTTTCCAGCTGTCACTGAAGATTAATACATCATCAATATAAACACACCCCGCCAAACCCTCTGTTACAACATTCATGAGCTTCTGAAATGTGGCTGGTGCATTCTTCATACCATATGGCATTACAGAGCATGCAAAAGTCTTTCCTAGTGTTACAAAACATGAGATCTCCCTAGCACGTTCAGTCATAGGTACTTGCCAGTATCCCTTTAACAAATCAAAGTTACTTATGTACCTAGCCTTTCCGATCTTGTCTATGCAATCTTCCACACGAGGGAGAGGGTAAGTGTCTGTTTTGGTTATCTGATTAACACGTCTGTAGTCGATGCAAAGCCACTGTAACCCACCTGGCTTAGGGACTAGAGTGACAGGAGAACTCCACTCGCTCTGACAGGACTCAATCATCTTGTGGTCCAACAGGTAGCCAAGCTCCTTCTCGATGAGAGGAACTTTCACTGGGTTCACAAGGTAAGGAGGCAGTTTAATTGGCTTTGCGTCTCCAACATCGACATCATGCATCAACACAGTAGTTCTTCCTGGAGTGGCACGGAACACTTGCGGGTACTCCTGCAGTATTGCTGAAAGCTCCTGTCTTTCCTCGGGAGGTAGATGAGAAAGCTTAGTCTGGAGATCATTCATGATATCAGGATTCTTCCCCAAACTATCACTCAGGCTCATACTGCATGGGAGAACTTCACTTGCAGACTCGGGTGGAACAGCTACAGTGCAGACTGGGTTATTTTCGTCCCGCCTGTGATATAACTTTAGCATGTTGATGTGACAAAGTTGCTTGTTTTTTCTACGATCTGGTGTGGCGATGACATAGTTGACATCACTGAGTTTCTTCTCCACGAAATAAGGACCCCTAAACTTGGCTTGAAGAGGTTGCCCATACACCGGTAGCAGAATCAAAACCTGATCTCCTGGCTGAAAGTGGCGTAACCTGGACTTCTTATCATACCAAGTCTTCATCTTCTCCTGAGCAGCTCCTAAATTCTCTCTCGCCAGCTGTAAAGCAGTGGACAATCGTTCTTTGAACTTCATCACATACTCCAGCAGGTTGACGTCATCTTCCTCCGACAGCCAGCATTCCTTGAGTAGCTTAAGGGGTCCTCTTACTTCATGGCCAAACAGTAGTTCAAAAGGTGAGAAGCCCAGTGATTCATTTGGAGATTCTCTTGCGGCAAATACAACGAATGGAAGACCTTTATCCCAGTCTTTCTGATGTTCCAAACAGTATTTCTTGAGCATCGATTTGAGTGTTTGATGATATCTCTCCAACGCTCCTTGGTTCTGGGGATGGTGAGCTGAAGACGTGATCTGGGTGATGCCCAACTCTTTCAGAGACTGCTTGAAAACACTTGACATGAAATTACTTCCCCAGTCTGACTGTATCTCCTTGGGCAGACCAAACTTTGTGAAGAACCCTAGCATTTCCTTAACCACGTTCTTTGCTGAGATATTTCTAAGTGGAATGGCTTCAGGATAACGAGTAGCCATATCAATCAGGGTCAACACATAAGAAAATCCTGAAGAAGTCTTAGGAAGAGGGCCCACAATATCCACCAACACATGGGTGAATGGCGCCTCAAAAGGAGGAATGGGAACTAGAGGTGCAACCTTTTCGGTCTGATTACACTTCCTCACAACTTGACAGGTGTGACAAGACTTACAATACCAGGAAACATCCCTGAAGATACCTGGCCAGTAGAAGTGTTTCAAAATGCGTGCCACAGTCTTCCTCACTCCAAGGTGTCCTGCCAAACTGGAATCATGAGCCACTCTAATGATATCCTGCCTACAAACACGAGGGATGACAACTTGATGTACAACCTCCCATTCACAGTCGGCTGATGCTGTTGTAGGTCTCCACTTCCTCATAAGTACTCCTGACTTTATATAATAACAAGTAGAAGCACCAGCTGACTCTTCCTCACTGCAAGCAGAGTTAGCTAGACCTTTCAACTCAAGGTCAGCAACCTGCAACTCAACCAACTCTTGACGAGGCAAATTATCAACACTACGGGGTACTGCCTCGTCTGGTGAGTGGTCCAAATTAGCAAGAAAAGTGTCAGCTAGGATAACATCATCATCATCATTATCCTCTAAATCACCAGTAACTTTAGACTTAGCCCTAGTGACAGCACATGCAGGGAACACATCAGGGACATCACAATCCTGGGTCGCAGCCACTGGCTCACTAGACAAGTGAGGAGCTGGACACACTTGACTTCCACCAATATCATTTCCAAGTAAGAAAGTTACACAAAGTTACACCTGACATTGGGAGTGTCTCAACCAACCCAACCATAACGGAACCATTAACAAAACCAGACTCTAAATTCACTCTGCACAGAGGGACAGAGAAGTAATTATTCCCTACACCTTGTAAGATTACAGTTTCATCAGAGGAATTAACATTAGAGCCTAGAACACTGGTCAGCATAAGGGATTGGCAGGCACCTGTATCACGATATATTTTAACTGATTTCCTGTCATTACTGTCCAGAGGACTGACAAAACCATCAGACAGGAAATTAGCACATGAACTCTTGAGAGTGTCACCCACGTTACTGCTCAAAAGAGGAGCTCCATCATGAGAATTTAATTTACCCCTCAAAGCAGGTTCAGTTAACTCAGTTAAAGAATTCTGGGTACTCTCAAGGGTGGACACTAGACCAATCGACTGAATATTTAAAGACTCCTTTTTGTTCACATCACGCTGTCTCCTGAAACATCTCTCCGTAGTATGACCAAGCTTACTACAATAAGTACATTTACTTTTCTGAAATCTAGAGGTGAAGCTGGTATTTATTTCCTGAGAAACATCTTTATTCTCTTTCCTGTTACCTGTACTCTGAGTAGAGGCAACGTACTTACTCTCAGCTTTCCTTCTTTCTCTAGAATATCTCTTGTGATTGAGAACATATTCATCAGCTAAAACTGCAGCATCAGACAAATTATCTATTCTTCTCTCATCAAGATATAGGCTTACATCTTTATAAATACACCTTTTGAAGTCCTCCAGCAAAATCATCTGCTTAAATTTGTCAAAATCAGAATCCACATTCTTAGAATTTAACCACTGCTCTTACAGATCTTCTTTGATTTTTGCATACTCAACATGGGATTGCTTATCTTGCTTGTAAGTTGTCCTAAATTTTACTCTATAGGCTTCAGGAACAAGCTCATAGGCCTTAAGAATCAAGCTCTTAACTACATCATAATTATCAGATTGATCCTGAGGCAAAGATGCATAAGTTACTTGAGCTTTACCGGTGAGAACAGTTTGAAGGAGTACTGGCCAATACTCTTTGGGCCAATTAAAACCTGTAGCTACCCTCTCAAACAACTGAAAATACTTTGTTAAATCAGATTCATTAAAAGGAGGGACGAGTTTAACATTTTTAGCCACATCAAAATCATCAGAGCTAGATGATACAGTTCCACCTGTTTCATGCGATACTCATGGTCTGCCTGAAGCCTAGCAAGTTCAATTTGTGCCTGAGCTTGTATTTGTGCCTCCTGAATACGAGCCTGAGACTCCGCCTTCTTAGCCTGAGACTCCGCCTCCTTAGCACGTGCATTAAATTCAGCCTCCTTAACACGAGCCTCCTGCAGAGCTAGCTGTAACTTAGCTATTTCAATCTGCGTTTGCTCATTTGGAGGAGTTACACCAAACAAGCTTTTATTAATCATGCCAACAATTTGATCTTTGGAATGATGAGAGTGAACTGCAATTCCCAATTGTTGAGGAACAAGCTTAAGTTCATTCTTTGTTCTGTTTTCTACATCACACACTGTTTGCACATTTGACAAAAAATCTTTGGCTTCATCAAGTGTAGTAATAGTAGACATCATGAATAAATCACAGTCACCAAATATCAAGCAATATCCTTATGATAATATCCTGAATATCCTGAAAAGAGGTCGCCAAATTTATGTTACGGAACAGAGAAAGATAATGTACACTTTAATTAATTAAGTGAGAATACTAAAAATCACTACTGTCCCTTAAAGTTCCAGGTTCAAAACAAAAGAGTTAGGTAAAATTACAAGTTAAAGTTTAATGCTCAAACTAACAACAAAACATTCAGGACTCATAAGGATAATGTAATGGCAAAAAACAGGTTAAATATATGGTTAACTGCAATAGCCTCTATTAACACGAAATTAGCATGAGTAAATTTATCTAAGTCAGCCCTGATAAAATGACAATACACTGGATAATGCTCAGTTAATGCAAGATAAATTATTACAGATACGAAATATTATGAACAATGGCTGACATGAAACTTTACATTAATCACAAAAACCTTACTAGGCCGAAGAATCAACACCCCATGCTACACAGGACTAGAAAAAATGCAATAACACTTATACTCAAATTACACAGCTGCTAGATGGTTGAAGACTTCCTGAGCACTCACAATAATAACTGTACAGGGGAGGACAGAGATGTGAACAAAATGAGGAGTAGATCTAAGTGGCAATAATGCAGAGACTGAGCTCATTATATAGGGGCCGGCAGAGCTCGATACAACTTGTAAGAAGGACGCGCAAATGAAGCCATGGGGACAAAGAGTTGACAATCCTGCTCTGAACAACAGAAAGAACGACTTACTCTACTATAAGGGAGGAGGGGGGGAGTGAGGTAGAACACGCTCATGATCAAACATGCAGCATACTGTACGTTAGAATTACACAAAGGATGATGAAATCATAGGCTATGTAACAATATATATATATATATATATATATATATATATATATATATATATATATATATATATATATATATATATATATATATATATATATACATATAATATTCTATAAACTCAAAGTTTGCGTCTGTATACTTGTGTTTGTCAATCTCTGTGTCTCTCTGTAATGCAAAGTAAATGTGGAGCATCACGCAAAAACGCCAAGAGATATCAACAAACCCAGCAGCAAAAGTTGTTAATAACCCAATACAGCATTTCTTAAGCCACAAAGCTTTCCCCAAACCATCCCAGTTTACCCTCTGGCTGTACTTAGGAAAAAAAAATGACAATCGTTGTTGGCAGACGATAGAGACTTTTCATCGCTCCTATAATAGTTACCCTGGGACCAAGGAACTGCGGAAATTGTCACAGCGAAGCCAATGAAAAGGTATTCAGAAAATTAGTGTGTTCTGTCACTTTGGCCCATTTTTGTCATTTCAGAGATTTGGACAACCCATAGAAGATCAACTATCTCTCGTGTGTGTGTGTGTGTGTGTGTGTGTGTGTGTGTGTGTGTGTGTGTGTGTGTGTGTGTGTGTGTACCGGTATCTCTCTCTATGCAGGCATACAGATGGACGCAGATACGTACACACAGGGTGTCTTGAGACTTGACGTAGCCTACTAACTTCGGGGGGAGGGGGGTGATTGCTAATGTTATTCTAAGACATAAATGCTCTACGAACATATGTCAAATATTATGCAGTAAATGGTATTTAAATCTGAATGGTGATGGTGAGAAATGATTCCTTTCCACCTCCTGTTTCCAACCCGTATAACATTCACTGGTTTATTTTCATCATAACATTAGCCTCGGCAATAATAAATAAAACTCCACTGTGAGCATGTCAAACCATAAGCAGTGAACATAAGAAATATAAATAATAATAATAATAATCACACAAGATGGAAATAAGTGTGCATGTGAGCTGCCTTATGAAAACTTCTGTCTTCTGCCCCTGACCTTCATATGCGCTATTGGCTCACTCTGGAAAAAAAAAAAAGTTTACCCTTTCCGTGTCTCTACTCACCTCGATTCGACTAATATTCTTCAACTGAGAGAGGTTTTGATATGTTTTTTTCTGTCCATCAAATGATTCTCCTTTGGTATGGATGCTTGAGGTGGTAAAGTAATGGGACATGGAATAGGCGAGTTTTTGTCCCTCATTGTTACCCCTTGCAGTATCTAGTTAACTCCTTCACTACGATGACGTGTTAGTGTCATTTAAGATCCCTGTCTCCGAACAGAGTTTATTCAACTTAAGGGAAAGATTTACAGAGTGGATAGAGAAGCTTCCAGTGTTTAATTTCCTTCTCACTCTCCAATGGGATTCTTCTGGTTGAATTACTCTGATGTGGTTACAAGTGAGAATTAATCCAGGAAGGTGTCTCATCTCTACTGAAACATCTATTAGTCATCCTCCCTGTAGTAGGTACTTCATTAACTTCTCAGGCTCACACAGTTAGAGGCTGACTCCCATATGAAGTCAACATTTCGCCTGGTGTTAGGTGGAATAAATTACCACGAGTTTTCCCGGACCATTAAACGGTAACTGGTGATAGTGTCACGATCTAACGATAGATTTGTGCTACCGATGAATGACAGCGCCAGGCCAGAGATTGATTCATCACTATCGCACAAAATCGATCAGAATATTGGCGCGGACTATGGAAGCTCCCACTGTGGATTGAAGTTGGTTTTTCCAGCAGTTAACAAATAACTCAGTATTTTTTCCGACAACATGTCGCTAGTGAATCATGCATAGTCGGGACAACTCTGATATTTTATTCCAGCTAACCCCAAACGATTATATATTCAACCTATCTATAGTATCTATATACATTAACAAATACGAGTATATCTTCTATCTACCTATATATATATGTCTGTTTGTCTGTCTATCTATCTATCTATTTATCTATCTATCTATATCTATCTATCTGTCTCATCTATATTCTATCTCATCTATCTATATCTAATATTTTTATATCTATTTTTTCCTGTCTATCTATATATTTTTCTGTCTATCTGTATCTATCTATCTAATTCTATGTTCATCTTATCTATAATCTGTATCTATCTATTTATATTTGTTATGCTTAGGTGTTTTTAGGTTGACTTCCTCGTCTTGAGAACACTAGCTACTGAGGCGTGGGTTCTCTTTCGAGACCTGAATCTAGAATACACAACAAGATGGAACAGGACATAAAAATCTCGGCAGACCAACCTTACACATATATTGCCTTAATTCTGATTTCCAATGATAAAGTATACCAACAATATATATACAGTACAGGTTATATGGACAATGTCAGACTTTGATACACAACACACAGTTACTACACACAATAATACACGCAAGTGTAGTCGCTGTTAGTCATTACTATTCACCAACAATACGCAGTAGTGATATAAGTACAGTCTGAATAGCCTTTACCATACAGTCTTAGTGTGACTTCACTCGTTAGTTCTAGAGCCTAGCCAGTTCTCACTGTGCATTAGAGGTGCCGCTTCATGTTGAGTATTGACACTGTCAGATTCTCACTGCACCATATAGGTGGGGATAGAACATATAACACAGACACTGTGAATCCCTGTTTCACATTGGTGGCACTGGTATTACACTGTTGGGGCTTCTTTGGCT